>NC_056629.2:182691305-182998180 GCF_002870075.4 Lactuca sativa
AAAAGATTCACACACACATAAAAGCTCCTGTCTCTCTGGCCGTAAACTACTTCGTGTTCATCAATCTCTACTCCTCACCCTAACACCTCTACTTATACTAGGGAACATGAGCCGGAAACAATTGGGCTGTAAATGAGTTTACGGCCGTAAGGTGTTTACGGCCGTAAACTCCGCCGTAAACTAGACCATAAATTAATAAAATATTACATAAAAATAATTGCCTAGAAAAGTAAAGTATAAACCATATTTTGACCCAACAATCTCCCCCTTGGTTTATAGCTTTCTTTTCTTAATTGACCCAACAAGCTCCCCCTAAAAAGAAGCTGGCTCTTCTTGTCAATCTTCAATGAGAACTTGGCTTCATCATTTATCTTCAATGAATGACTTCATCTTGAGCAGTTGGGCTTTTCTTCAGAGTTTGGCATTGATCGCACATTGGGTGAGGAGGCTTGACCTACTGATTCTTGAAAGATAACGATTTCAGCTTGAGAATCTTCAGAGAAAACATCAGAGAGAACAAATCTTCTAGATCACTTCAGCAGGTTCATAGATAGCAGCAGACTGATTGAGGAGGCTTCAATGCAATCCGTCACATAATCTTCAATTGCAGCTTCACCTTGCTTCTGGGGTTGAAGGATTGAATGTTGAAAGAATGATCTTCATTTCTTGCTCCTTCGAATGTGAATTCTTCGATGCTCACGGACAAAGCCTTTGGCTCAGAAATCTTCAACACAAACTCCATGAGTCTTATCTATACCTGAAATCACTATTCAAGACAAAAACAAAACTAAAACAAAACTTAGCACACAAATTAAAACAGAAACAAAAATATTTTTGGATTTTTTTGATTTTTCTGAACAAGAAATAAAACAGAAATAACACTATTTTTGGATTTTTTTAATTTTTCTGATTTTTTTATTATTTTTTTTCATTAATTTTAATTTTTAATTATCCCATAATATTTAAATTAGAAGAAACTATAATAAATTTAACAAAAATAAAAATGATATCTAACTTTAAGAGTGATTTGGGATCAAAATTTTTTGACAGCCTTTATCCACTTGTCGGTACCTTCCATATTCACATCTTTGTCTGGTCGATCGTCGGTATTGTAGTCCACTTAAACACGAAAAATTTGTGATAGATTTAGGATATACTATTTGTTACAAGACAAGGTAAACTTAAAAACCTAAAATTTATATCTGATCCTAATTTCTTAGATACTATATCTTAAGGTCTATTCATCTGACGACGACCAGGGATATTGTTGTCCACCTAAATTGAGCAGTGAGATCTACAGACAATCTGTATGTGTTCAATTTTAAGTGTACTGGAACGTGTTTCCCGCTTCCTGATATGCCCCAACCATCAAGAACTTCCAGAGTACTCGTTACACCAGGTGAGCAGACAACCATTCAGAGAGAGAAGAGATTCAGAATTCTATTGCTAACTACTTCAGAGGGGTTGAGAAGAAGAAGATTGCATATGCTGTGTACCAGGTCGGATTAGAAGTCGCGCAAAGGAGACAGCATATGGCTAACAGATAAGAAGTATTTCACATATATATAGCCTGCAGAGAAATAGAGTTGCATATGTTGTGTACCAGGTCGAATTGGAAGTCGCACAAAGGAGACAACATATGACTAACAGACGGAAAGAAAGAAAATGATATTCTACAGACCTAATTTATCGGAATCTATCAGTCGCCCCATCCAACCGAAATTAAGGACAGAATCCGCACATCGAGGAAAAGTTAAGCCACGGTTCCAAGTACGGGTTCAATTAATGTGACAGGTAGATTCCCATATATATCTCCCTGCTCAACCTATCTAAGCGTCGTATTGTCAGGCTGAACGTATCTAACTAGGTCAAGATTTGTCAAGTCTATAAATTTCCTAAGTTCAACTCTGCCGAGTCATGTCCATTTAAAATTTTTCATGCCTACCGACGCATCAACTCAGAGCATAGACCCTTCAACTTCGGGTACGTTACGCAAACTCATGTTGCCTGTTATCACTTGATAATATCACTTCCCAAAACATCACCCTCAAACACAGACTCATAACCAATATATTTTTTTTTTATTTTCTAATGCTTTTGGATTTTTTAAAATTTTTAATTTTTGTTTTATTTTTATTTCTCCCTCTAAATTTGTGCATAGGAGAGAAACGAAAGTAAATGTGCAAATTTAAACTATCCTAAAACAAAAATTAGTCTATAAAGCGAATCAGCTTAAGAAAAACTCAGGAGTATAGAGAAGAAAACACAAACCGTAAGTCACCGATTGAATTTGCATCCAGAAGGTCTGAGAGCAGCACATGTAATCTCAGAACAGATCCGAAAATTCTTCATGTCGTTATGTACTAACCCCATGAGTGATCTCTTCCTTTCTCCCTTTCCCGCAAAAGGACACATACTCTAAGATAATGTTCTGAGTGTTGTACAGTTGAGAGATGTCCCCAATCATATGCCAGGAGCAGCCACTACCAACAAACCGAAGTCTGATGATATGCCACCATAGCTGCTCTGACACAGAGTGAGATCAGTTGGTCTTTGGAACCCAGTCCATTTTGAAACTGGGTCGACCTTTGTCATCCACGCACAATACTCTCTCCCATGACATATCCTACTTATCACAAATAGAAGATGTAGAAACATTAGAAGCATTAGGAGATTTGGGAGTTTTCACCTTTGGTACCCATCTATATTCGGGTTTAACCCATTTCTTGTTCGATCCAATGGGTGCCTCGGCACTTGCTTTGGAACTTGAAGCCGGCTGCCTAGATGACTTTGACCTAACCGATCTTGGCTTCACTGGAGCATCTCTTGGATTGGACTTGTTGGTTGAAATTTCCTTCTTGCCCTTGAGATTTGAATGCTTGGCCTTGGGAGTTGAATTCTTGGCCTTCATGGCATTCCAGTCGGCGTTATCTGAACGTGACCTTGAGGGGTTTCTTTTGAAAAATCTCCCTCTAGGCACGTTCTGCCATCCTTGTGCGTAGTAGGGAACATACGCACGATTAGGACAATTTCTGGCAATGTGTCCAGGTGTTCCACAGTGAAAACATGTCTTTTTCTTCACCGGGGAGTTGTCTCTTCCTGCCCCTGGTGGCGTATCCTTGTCTTGTCTCTTATTTTTCCCATACGCACAGTTACAACAGGCACTCTGTTTAGCTTGAAATGGTGGCCTGTATTTACCAACGTAGGTTGATTAGAAGCAACAGATTTAGAGTTCAAGGGGTCGTTTGTTTGTTCAGAAGAACTCCCCTTGTTCTCATCCTCTACTACTTTACCTGCACATGTAACAGAAGCATCAGTATTTTCAACATTAATAACTCCTCCTGACACAAATCCAGCTCGTTTTCCATATTGAAGATGTGCCTCCCTGTCAATTTCTTTCTTTGTCATAGGGATGGATGTGTAGTTATGATTGAAAGGAGGAGGTACACTATCATACCCTAGACCCTTGTTTTGATGCCTTTTAAACTGCATGCTTTGGTCTATCATATTTACAACCACCTCACTTGAGAAATCATATTTTCTAACATCAAGTTTGGCAGTTTCAAACTTTCCTTTCAAAGATTCAACTTCAGCCACTAGCTCAACATTTTGTTTGACTACATAATCATAGTTTTCACATTTGTTACTGTAGTCTTCCTGAAGTCTCCTAAAGTCCTTGGTTTTTGCTTCCAACTCAGCCTTCAGGGGTTTCTGTCCTTTCCTGAGTTGATATCCTTCATATCTCAGGTCTTCAACTTCTCTTTTAAATATCTCAATTTGATCCCGAAGAAATTTAATCGTATCTTCACATGATTGAGAACATGAAACTTCACATGAATGAGAACATGACACTTCATTGACCGGAAGGTTTACAGAACTCTTTAAAGCGTCAAGCTCTTCAATTACTTCAGCAATACTAAGACGATTGAGATCTTTTGTGTTCTTGATGACAGCTACATTCATATCCCATGATTTTGGAAGTGAACTCAATAGCTTTTGTTTATCTCAGATTTAGACAAGAAGATCCCAGCTATATTCATCTCAGTAGTAAGTGTGGTAAATCGCCGCAACTGAGTTTCGAGGGTTTCTTCAGGGATATAATCAAAAATGTTGAATTTTTTCTTAATATATCCTGACAACTCTCTTTCATGTTTTCAAGTCCCTCGTAGACCTTAAAATCAATTAAAAACACAACTATAAGCTAACATAAAACTTAAAAGTCAAATAAAAAAATCAAACTCAAAAGTCAAACATAAAAAAGACAACCTTGAAAAAAGTCAAACCAAAAAAAAAATTAAACTTGAAAGTCAAACCGAAAAGTTAAATTTTAAAATTTTAAAAAAAAATTAAACGAAAAAGTCAAAGTACAAATTTAAGGTCAAAAGTTAAAAATAAAAGTAAAAAAAATTAAAATATAATTTTATTTATTAATTTTAATTTAATTTATATTTTATTTATTTATTTATTTATTATTATTTTTAATATTATTATTATTATTATTATTATTATTATTATTATTTATTTATTTTGGATGAAAAAGAAATTTAAAATTAAAAGGAATTTAGTTTTGGGGTTAAAAGTGTTAAAAAAATGAAAGCTTGAAGCGAAAAAGACGCCTTATGAATTAAATTCCGAAGGAGAGAAACAAAGAGCCTTCTAGTCGAGTTGGAAAGGCGCGAGGTTTAACTCCCAGGAGACCTGGACACATTAATAAAATTAGAAAATTTATAAAAAAAAAAAAATTAGGGACTTACAATTGGTATAAAGTAAATTTATAAAAACAAAACAAACAGATCTGACATCATTCTTCATCTTGAGCATCATCTTCTACAAATTAGGGACTTACAATTGGTATAAAGTAAATTTATAAAAATTAGGGACCAATATTTTTATGGTCTAGGGAGAGAAATAAAAACAAAACAAAAATTAGAAAATTTATAAAAAAAAATGGTGTTAATGGAATGTGCTTGCAGGAGATGTTTTGGGAAGTGATATTATCTAGTGATAATAGGCAACCTGAGTCTGCGTAACGTACCCAAAGTTGAAGGGTCTATGCTCTGGTTTGATGCGTCGGTAGGCACGAAAAATTTTAAATGGACATGACTATGGAGAGTTGAACTTAGGAAATTTATAGACTTGATAAACTTTGACCTAGTTAGATCCATTCAGCCTGACAATACGACGCTCGGATAGGTTGAGCAGGGAGATATATATGAGAATCTACTCGTCACATTAAATGAACCCGTACTTGGAACCGTGGTTTAACTTTTCCTCGATGTGCGGATTCTGTCCTTAATTTCGGTTGGATGGGGCGACTGGTAGATTCCGATAAATTAGGTCTGTAGAATATCATTTTCTTTCTTTCCGTCTGTTAGTCATATGTTGTCTCCTTTGTGCGACTTCCAATTCGACCTGGTACACAACATATGCAACTCTATTTCTCTGCAGGCTATATATATGTGAAATACTTCTTATCTGTTAGCCATATGTTGTCTCCTTTGCGCGACTTCTAATCCGACCTGGTACACAGCATATGCAATCTTCTTCTTCTCAACCCCTCTGAAGTAGTTAGCAATAGAATTCTGAATCCTTTCTCTCTCTGAATGGTTGTCTACTCACCCGATGTAAGGAGTACTCTGGAAATTCTTGATGGCTGGGGCATATCAGGAAGCGGGAAACACGTTCCAGTACACTTAAAATTGAACTCATACAGATTGTCTATAGATCTCGCTGCTCAATTTAGGTGGACAACAATATCCCTGGTCGTCGTCAGATGAATGGTCCTTAAGATATAATATCTAAGAAATTAGGATCAGATATAATTTTTTTTTAGGAACTTAAGTTCACCTGTCTTGTAACAAATTATATGTCCTAAATTTGTCACAATTTTTCGTGTTTAAGTGGACAACAATACCGACAATCGACCAGACAAAGACGTGACGATAGAAGGTACCGACAAGTGGATTAAGGTTGTCTAAAAACTTTGATCCCAAATCTCTCTTAAAGTTGGATATCATTTTTAATTTTGTTAAATTAGTCATAGTTTCGTCTAATTTAAATATTAGGGGAGAATTAAAAATTAAAAATAAAAAAAAAATCAGAAAAATTCAAAAATCAAAGAAAAATCAGAAAAATTAAAAATCCAAAAATAGTGTTATTTATGTTTTATTTCTTGGTCAGAAAAATCAACACAATCCAAAAATATTTTTGTTTCTGTTTTAATTTGTGTGCTAAGTTTTCTTTTAGTTTTGTTTTTGTCTTGAATAGTGATTTCAGGTATAGATAAGACTCATGGAGTTTGTGTTGAAGATTTCTGAGCCAAAGGCTTTGTCCGTGAGCATCGAAGAATTCGCATTCGAAGGAGCAACAAATGAAGATCATTCTTTCAACATTCAATCCTTCAACCCCAGAAGCAAGGTGAAGCTGCAATCGAAGATTATGTGACAGATTGCATTGAAGCCTCCTCAATCAGTTTGCTGCTATCTATGAACCTGCTGAAGTGATCTAGAAGATTTGTTCTCTCTGATGTTCTCTCTGAAGATTCTCAAGCTGAAAGCGTTATCTTTCAAGAATCAGTAGGTCAAGCCTCCTCACCCAATGTGCGATCAATGCCAAACTCTGAAGAAAAGCCCAACTGCTCAAGATGAAGTCATTCATGGAAGATTCATATGTTCATCCTGATGCTGTGAAGAATTTGAAGATTAATGCTGAAGCCACGTTCCCAATGAAGATTAACAAGCAAAGCCAGCTACGTTTTAGGGGGAGCTTGTTGGGTCATTAAGAAAAGAAAGCTATAAACCAAGGGGGAGATTGTTAGGTCAAAAATATGGTTTATACTTTACTTTTCTAGGGAATTATTTTTATGTAATATTTTATTAATTTATGGTCTAGTTTACGGCGGAGTTTACGGCCGTAAACTCATTTACGGCCCAATTGTTTCCGGCCCATGTTCCCTAGTATAAATAGAGGTGTTAGGGTGAGGAGTAAAGATTGATGAACACGAAGTAGTTTACGGCCAGAGAGACAGGAGCTTTTATGTGTGTGTGAATCTTTTGTATTCGGATCATAATTCATATCAATATATACAAAGATTCATATTATTCTTCTTCTACTTCTCTTCTAAATATATCAATTTGTTCTCAAAGAAACTTAATCGAATCTTCACATGATTGAGAACATGAAACTTCACATGAATGAGAACATGACACTTCATTGACCGGAAGGTTTACAGAACTCTTTAAAGCGTCAAGCTCTTCATTTACTTCAGCAAAACTAAGATGATTGAGATCTTTTGTCTTCTTGATGACAGCTACATTCATATCCCACGATTTTGGAAGTGAATTTAACAGCTTTTTGTTTATCTCGGACTTAGTCAAGAAGATCCCGGCTATATTCATCTCAGTAGTGAGTGTAGTGAATCGCTGCGACTGAGCTTCGAGGGTTTCTCCAAGGATATAATCGAAAATGTTGAAATTTTGTCTTAACATATCTTGACGACTCTCTTTCATGTTTCCAAGTCCCTCGTAGACCTTGAAATAAAAAAAAATAAAAAATAAAAAATAAAATAAAATAAAAACTAGAAGCTAAGATAAAAATCAAACGTCAAATTTAAAATGCCTTTTTATTTTTTTTATTTTTTATTTTTTTTATGTTTTATTTTATTTATTTTTTTAAAAACAACCTTAATAGTCAAATTTAAAAGATTAAATTCAAAAGTCAAACTTGAAAAGTCAAGCTTAAAAGGTTAAACTTAAAAGTCAAATTTAAAAAAAATTAAACTCAAAAGTCAAACTTGAAAAGACAAACTTAAAAGTCAAACCAAAAATAATAAATAAATAAATAAATTTGAAAATTTAAAAGATAAAGGGATAATGTCATAAAAAGCCTTAAGTTTGGCAGAAAATGTCGGTTTTACCCTTCGGCAGATTTTTGGTTCGTTTATACCGCAAATTTGTCATTTTTTTTGTTGGTTTTGCTCTTGTTACCTGCAATAGTAGGTATCCAGGTTATTATGAATTATTTTTTTGCGAAAAAACCCTTGAGTTTACAAATATTTTGCAAAAAAAACCCTTAAGATTATAATTTTTTTTTGAATATATTTCTTAATTATGAATTATTTTATATTTGTTTGATATAAACTTTTAATATTTAAATTTTAAAAAAAGTTACCTAGTTTTAACAAAATTTAAATATATTTCTTAATTAATACTTCAACTTTTCAAAACAAAATTAAAAAACATTTGTTAGTTAATAATTAATTATGCTAAAATAGTTAATATGAATAATATGGTATCAAGTATTCAATTAATTTTTTTTAAAGGTAAATAAAAATATTTTATATGTTTAAAAGGTTTGTATTTCAGAAATACTAACATATCATATTTTTTATATGTTTAAATACATAATAATATTATCACTTTTTTTATAAAAATACCATAAACATTTTAAACATCAAAAATAAATATAAACATTTTATACATATAAAATATAAATATATTTGTCTAATTTGTTATATAAATATATTTATTTTTATAAAAAAAAATATGATAGTTATTATTTCTGAAATACAAATCTTTTAAACATATAAAAAATATATATATTTTTTAAAATTAATTGAATATAACTAATGTCATATTATTATTAGCTAACAGACGTTTTTTAATGTTGCTTTGAAAAGTTGAAGTCTTAATTAATAAATATTTACATTTTGATAAAACTAGGTAACTTTTTTAAAATTTAAATATAAAAACTTTATATTGAACGAATATAAAATTTACCGTACATAAAGCTTAAAATATGTTTCAGTAGAAAACTATTTAGTTTTATAAAATTTTGAATATATATTTATATTTTATATGTTTATAATCTTAAGGGTTTTTTTGCAAAATATTTGTAAACTTAAGGGTTTTTTCGCAAAAAATAAGTCAGAGTAACCTGGAAACCTGCTATTGCAGGTAACAAGGGCAAAATCGACAAAAAAATGACAAGTTTGCGGTATAAATGAACCAAGTAAAAAGTCAAAAATAAAAGTCAAAAATTAAAAATTAAAATTTTTGATTGAAAAAGATATTTAAAAAGGAAAGAATTAAGAAATTGAGTTTTTGGCCAGAAAGTGTAAATAATGCGAAACTTGTTGCGACTGGGAGAGGTTAAGTTTAATATTTCGGGGGATTGAAACCAAAGTTCAGTTGGTTGAGTTGGCTAAGCACGCTTGGTTTGTGAGCAAGTGGTCGCGGGTTCGATCCCTGCCTCCCCCTAACTTCGCGTCCTTTATTTTGCTGAAGCACTAATGCAAGCCGGCTGCTGAGCCGAGATCCACCGAGCCGATCTGCCGAGCCGAGCCAATCTCTAAGCCGCGATTCAACAAGCCGAGCCGCAAGTCGCGAGACGCAAACTCCGAGCCGCAAGTTCTGAAACCCTAGCCGCAAACACGAACTCCGCCGCCGACCGTGAACTGTTTCCGGCAGTAAGCTCCGGCCGAAAACCCTTCAACGATTACGTGAAAAACAACGATTTTTCGACTTTGAAGCTCCAAAACTCGATCAAAAATCTTTTTTTATGAAAAACACGAAAAACAAACCCCCCTTAATTTTGCGAGATCTATCCAAAAACGCAAAAATATTTCGAAAATAAGATCAAATAATGCTCCAAAATAGAGTTTACGGCCCAAGAACTCGGTGTTTACGGCCGTAAGCTTGGACCGTAAACACAGAATATTCGATTTTTGGATGAAACAATAAACCATAAATTAATAAAATATTACATAAACTCCGCCATAAACTAGACCATAAATTAATAAAATATTATATAAAAATAATTGCCTAGAAAAGTAAAGTATAAACCATATTTTTGACCCAACATTCTCTTCTTATCCCCCAAGCATTTTGGTCCCTTATGATTAGACTTCTCTTTCTGTAGTTTTAGTATATTAAGGTGAGCATTGAAGCGCTACAAGAATCTTTTTAGAAATATTCAGCTACGAAGTTCTATCCCACAGTGCCCGGCTCCTAGCTAAAACCCCTTGTAAGTGAGTTATGCTTACCTTACTTTAAGTATAACTTATGTGTAAGTTCTTTATCGTTATTATGAACCTATAAACAATACATGTGCTAAGTGTTATAAATTATACAAAATGTTATTATAATACCTTTTTACTGCTCATAGTACTGGGAATCTGGTTTGAAGGGCTGCATATGGTTGTTGGATTTTGAAACATCCAAAAAATACGGTCCAAAATTTTCATTTTAAATCATTAATAAAAACCATAAGTATCATTCTTCATATAAAATTCATAAGTCGCGTATCTCAAAAATATCGTAACATCTGTCAAGATATTGAAATCATATGTCAAAACATCAGGATGAATCCTCCTAGGCTAAAAGTTGTGGTGTGTGCAATGTAGTCATCTCGAGGTCTTCCCCTTACTAGCGGAAGTATCTGAAACCAAAACTAAAAACTGTGAGCACGAAGCTTAGCGAATCTCCCCAAACTACCATACACCATACACATAAACACATATAACATACATTGGGCCCTGCCCAGCTACATCGGGCATTGCCCGACATCATCATTGTCCGACATCGGGCCCCGCCCGACATCTGACCGTAGCTGGCATGGGGCCCCGCCTGGCATCGAGCAAAGCTCGACATACATACTAGTATATCTACTAATACACATAACATGAGCATGACCACCTAATGAAAGATATATAAACATTCCTCGGGCCCCGCCCGGCATCGGACTGAAATCCGAAAGCATACAAGCATTCCTCGGGAACTACCCCGGCATCGGACCGTAGTCCAGAAACATGCAAATACATACACATGCAAGAATCACGAAGGCATCAAGCATACTAACATTCTTCGGGTACCGCCCCGACATTGGATCGAAATCCGGAAAACAAATAAACCTACATCGTGTTGGATTAGTGTCTAAGTCCATAACTATTTTGGTATGTACTTGACCCGATGGTGCATGGTCCTTTTGGGTTGCCTTCACCAAAACAACTTGATAGGATGAATTATGGAGAGAAAGGAATAATTATGATTTATTAATATATTATGAGAATAATATATTAAAGGAGAAATCATATTCTTTAATTAATATTAGTCAATAATTAATTAGGAATTAATTGTGTGGCTAAAAGACATTAATTAAACTTAAGGGACTAGAACTGTCAATTGTATGATAGTTGAATATTGAGCTAATGGACTCCATATTAAAGGGGTGGACGAATTCTATGGGGAAACCCATTAGAACTCATCCTAGGCCTTTAAGGAAGGAGTCCATGGGTTGCTTAGGGCCTAAGCATCCAAATTAGGGTTTCCTTGTTAGATAACCCTAATAGCCTCACTATTTAAAGATCCCTGGTGCACCAAAAACGTGTGGAAGTAACCCCTTAGGGTTTTGGATGGTTTTGGGCAACCTCCACTCTCCTTATTCTTCATCCTCTTGCTCTTGGTGTTTGTGAACCATTACAGGAGTGACATTTGTGACTCTAAGCTTTCTAAAGTCATTACAAGGAGGAATTGAGATTGTTATTGCTACATAACAATCAAAGGTAATTCTTTAAACCCTAATTTCAGTTTATAATATGTTAGATCTAAGATTGTAAGTCTTGGATACATTGCATGTACAATAGAGAAACCTACATCCAAGCATTAGGGTTTGTATGAGCACATAGGATTGTTCTTATGTATAAAACCCATCAGTGGTATCAGAGCCTTGAGTGGTTTCTGTTGTATGTGATGCTATGTTGAATTATTTACTGAAAATCGAATTCTGGCCCTCTGTTCGAATTGACTAGGCGAGTCACTATATGGACTCGGCGAGTCTGCCCTACTCGGTGAGTTCCAATGTGTGACTCGGCGAGTCGGAGCGTCAGACAGAGGAAATTTTGGATTTACTTGCTGTTTTGCTTAAGGATAATTACCATATTCGTTTTAAACTGATAAAATACGATTTTTAATGTTTCTAAAAGATTATCCTTACCAAAACACAAGATAATTACCAGTTGATTAGATAATAACTTCCTTATATGATTAAAGATTGATTATTTGTGTTAATTGGGAAACTTATCTTGCAAGAAATTGAAATTAGGTCAAATATAGATAATGACAAAATTAATTGTTTAATTTCTATTATTTGTTGTTTGATCCTTGTGTTGTGAAAAAGTTTCAATTATGCCCATGTAAGTTTTATGGTTTAAATTTGAACTTAAGGTTTTGTTTTTAAATTTAAATAGTTAAAACCCTAATGTTTTGAAATGTTTCAAAACTTGCCCTCAAGTTTTGGAATTTAGAAGTTGATTAATAGTTTAATTTAGAAATGTTATATTCTAAAACCCTAGTAATGTTTTGAAAAGTTCAATTCCCACCCTTATGGTTTTATTAATTAATTAAAGTGTATAATTAAAGGAGGTTTAATAAATCCATAAAGTTTTGGCTCACAATTTAATTAAATTAAAAGTATAATTATTAAATTTGACCACCTAATATTTTAAAAGTGTAAAATACACCCTATACTATATATATAACATTAAAAGTCTAATATTATATATGTATGAGTAAAAGTCAGTCTTACCGTTAGTAGGTCTCATTCACGAAGCTGGTCTTTAAGGGGTATTTAAGGAAATTGCCTATAAAATGGCGATTGAATGGGTATCCACTCTTACCCACCGCACTCTTGACTAGTGGAGGGTCGTTAGCCGAACGGGTAGGATAGGACAGAAACCTTCCATTATAAGTATAATGAAGTACAAAAGTAACTAAACGCTTTTACAAATTCCCAATCTTAGTTACTTTAGGCAAAAGTGAATTGATGCAATTCCATGAAATTACACTTTGTGCCCTTGCGAAGACGTTAGTGGAGCGTGTGTGGTTAACCGGCACACTAAATGGTTCTAAGCAAAGGTAGCAAAGGGTGACTCAATGTTTGTCATAGTTCGGTGGAGCGTGTGTGGTTAACCGGCACATCGAATAGGTGATTGTAACATGTGGGGGCACCATGTAAGTTTGCATGGTTATTCACACCCGCTTTGTGATCCTCGGTATCCCAGTCACAAACTAGAGGGGGATATCAAGATTTAAACATGCCATTGAAAAGTTCAATGAATCTCAAAGATCTAGGAATTTTCAATAGATTTAAAACATAAATTTCTTTTTTGTTTTTCATGGTGGAAATTAGTGAATCGTCATTCACTTACCTTCAAATATTCTGCAACTAGATTACGACATCCCTTTTCTAGGTTGTAGAGTATTGTGTTGGGTCCTAGCCTTAATATCTCATTTGGGTGATTTATTAAGGACTCAATCAATCAACTAACTTGAATTTCATTTTTCTCCCGTTTTGTAGATGTCAAAGTATGACAACTATGGTATTACCAAATCCCATGGAACAAGCTTTCCACATGAAGATGATATTCCAAGATTCGATCGAGGAACAAGAGATCATGCTTCACTTCTTCCACCTCCTCCTATTATTCTCCCTAACCCACAAATTCAAAAGATTGAAAAGTTCAAACACACTCAAACCTTTTTGGCAAGTAAACATGAAGAAGGAAAGTCGGTGTGTGCACACATCCTAGAGATGAAGTCACACATTCATAGATTAAGAATGTTGGGATCTGTTGTCTGTGAGGAGCTGGCTATTGACTGGGTTCTTCGGTCACTTCCTGAGTCATATAGTGAGTTCGTAAGAGAGTACTATATGATGAACCACGACGTAACCCTCATTCATCTCACATATATGCTTATTGCTGCTGAATCAGCAATGATTTGGCGCATTGGAAAAGCAAAGTTGATTGGTGGATCTGCCTTCCGGACCTCTATGGATATAGGCAATGGCAACGAAAGGCATGCCATGATCGAAAAGTTTGATCATAAGAGAAAGGCAAAGTCAGAAGTAGTTCCGTGTGTTGTTCCAAAAGAGTCAATTTGCTTTTATTGCCAAGAGAAGAGGCATTGGAGACGAAGCTGCCCTATTTACCTAAGAGATCTAAGAGATGGGAGAGTCGAAACGTATGGCTCTGCTTTAGTTAAAATCCATTAACTAACTCTTTTAAGTTCCTATTCTAGATTCTTAATACATGATGTGATAAGATTACAATTGATGTTTTATAGGATCAAAGAAAAGGAGAGGAAGCTTAAGGGAAGAAGTGAGCGGAATCTAATCGTGAAGAAATGGATTTCGATCGCATTGCTTGAAGATTGGATTCTTGAGCTACTACTTAGAGTTAGAAAAGTTTGCTAAGAAATATGTATTAACATAGTTTTTCGATGAGTTGCATTGTAAGGACAAATTTTTCCGCAATAAAATAAAATTTTATTACAATGGCATGCATGAAAAAATTGATGTTTGAAGATTTCTATTATTAGAAATAATGGATTTGATTCTTAATTATGGTATTTGTGGAAATGTCAAGAATTTACCAAATAGGGAGAGTTTCTCATCGTCCAAGTTTCAATTGGACAGAAACTTGGAATCATACAACAAGTATTGCATGATGAATGAGAAGTTTCATATTTGTAAATTAGACTAATTTGTTGACAAAGTGTCAAGTGAAGGACTAGGAGATCAAGTACACAAGGTTGTGTGTTGATCAAGTCCACCACAAGAGTAACAAAGATATTCGTCATGATTTACTAAGGTTAAGTAAACATGACTATACTTATAAGATTAAGTGTAATTCTGAGTTGATTGAGAGAGTTTCGATCAATAGCAGAAAGAATAAGAAGAATCAAGTAGGCAGAAAGATAAAAGTTTCTCTATTCTAAGAAGAAGGGAGAGTACCTTTTATTATGTTTTATGATAGGTCTTGATGATTAAGAACCATATCTCAATTGATCCTTTAAGTGAGTCTTAGTACAATTGTATGTCTGCGAAGAGGAATCAAGAATTGAAGAAATGGCTAAATCAAGAAGTCAATCATACTTCGTTCCAAAACAAGTCTGAGAGTTAAGATTGTGACATTGAGTGACAAGTCTTAAGAAGGTTTATAACATTCATCAAATGTAGAATTTGGAAAAAGTTTTTCTTATTCTTGCACCTTTGAAATTGGTAAGTTGTGATGACAAAGACCAACGAGGACCAATTTTGTGAAGTGTTTTGTCTTGATAAAAGCTACACTAACTCTTGAATATTTGTTTGTCAAGAAATGTTTATTGACAAGAGAATCTTATATGTCAAGGAGTCATTGGGAGTCTTAATAGTCTTGAAAGGGTTCAAGAGCAAATCAAAATAAACCTTATCGAACATCACTAGCACATGACTTGAGGTTTACAACCTATCGTGTTGACACTATATTGTTTCTGTGCCGTTCCATTTGAGTTAATTATGCATATGAGTTCTCATTTGAACGCATAAAAGGAAAGCACCTTGATCAATGAAAAGTACATTGATAGGAAAGGGTGAGCTGCTTAACTACTTAAAACACATGGTGAGCACTCATGTTACCATAAGGCAAGAAATCAAGATTGAGAAGGTTCGTTCCATATTAGTTTGAATTTGTCGTAAACCTTGGTTTTTGACAAATTCACATGGATAGGAAAACATACACCATTAAAATCTAAGTGTCATAAGATTCCCTCCATCATAAAGATGACTGTGAGGAAATGTTTTCACTAAGAGAGATTTTAAGAAGATTGTGATTGTGAAATTGTATTCTCGAATTCGATTATGGTTACGGTATCCCTTTCCATGATTCGAATTGTGAGATTTGGCAATTAGTCTGAATTGTTTAGACACACATATGAGATATCTAAGGCAAAGGTGTATAAGTTTAAGAAGCTTAGATAAAGGATTACATGTCAAAGCTAGTGGGAGCATAAGTGTTATGCTTATATGATAATAATCATCATGATAGTGGGAGCATAAATGTTGTGCTTGTATGATTATTAAGGCAAGTATTGCAAGTTAGCAATATTAATTATAGAAAACAAGAGTTATACTTTGCAAAGTCGTAAGGATTGAAAAGTTTTTCTGCTATAATTAAGGGAGAGAATATTATGCTTTATTTAAAATCTAAAGGCTTAGGTTGTGGAATGTTAATAAATTTAGTCAAGGATACATAGTGCGTTCTCAAATTTCGATTATGATTATGGCATCCCTCTTCATAGTTCGAATTGTGAGAACGTGACACATAAAATATTATGGCAGAGTATCAGATCTTTATGTAAGACATTATGCATCGTGTCCTATATGCTTTGGGTAAAGGATCGATTGCAAATGCTATAATATTTGACCATTCTAAAATTTTCCAAATGTCTAGCGCATTTAGAGGGAAAAAGGACAAGAATCGGTTTTGACTAAGATAATTAAACAACTATCAAAGGACGATCCAAAGCTCGCTGAGGATTGGTCACTTGTGAGTAGTTGGAAGTACGATATTGGATGGACCATATTGACATTATTATGAATAGATGAGATTCTATTAAGAATAAGTTGTCATATGGCAAATATGGAAATGTGTCCATATTAGGAGTTGGATATTGAGAGTCTATGTCTAGATTAGAAAATTTTATGCGAAAAGGTGTTCGAGGAATGTACTTTGAGTGAGAGACATCACGTCTATGGAATTGTATTGTAACAATTTCAGATAGAGGACTTTTTAATTTCATTGGCAATAGTCATTGTGACTTTTGTACTATGACATTGTGAAAGGATCATTGCATAAAATGTTAGAATCTAGCATATTCTATAAGTGGCAAGAATTTGATATTCTTTCACTTGTGAAAAGGATTAAGAGTTGTGAAATGAGTACGATTGGAAATCTATTCATTTGATTTATTTCACAAAGTAAGGACCATAGGTAAACATTGTGTGCATGCTGAGAGCATGGGACAAGTATTGTTATAATTCAAGTAAGAAGTTGATTACCCGAAACAACAAATAATGAGTAATCGATATGGTGATAAATAAAAGGTGTTTTATTTATACTCAAAAGTTTTGGGGCCATATGGGATTAGTATTATTCTTCTGTTTCACTTTGCATGTTTTGACTTCCTGAATAATTAAATTGGTTCAGAACAATTAAATTATTCGAACGGACCACAGTCGTTCATATATTGAAAGTAGGTATGAATGAAGACTGTCGTGAATTGGTGTGTGGATTGTCTAAAGTGTATTAGACATAAGCAAACTTTTGGTGCAACGTTCATGAGTGCTTATGAATATGAGTTTGAGCATTGGATTAAACCCACGCTCACTTGGATCACTTCATGGATTTTATCACGAGTGATTGGTGAGACGATAATATCTTATATTCTTGAAACCGAGATGTGTGAGTTGTATCTTGCGAGTCGGTTGCACATTGATAATATGTAAACGCGCCAGTAACTTGGTGTTATAAAACATATTGTTGTGTGTAATTCGGTAAGTGAGTGCAAGCGAGCATTGAGTCAAAGTTTATCCGTTCCTTTTATCCAAAGTGGGATAAAAGCGATATCTTTGGGCCCCTCGATGATTTAGTGATGGCACCTAAGCGCTTGGCCGAGCCGAGACTAAATTGACGGTTCAATTGTAGTCTGTTGTCAGTCATCATAAATCGGAAATTCGGGAAATAGTATAGAAGGAATGATTAATTTATGTCTCATGTCTATACGATATCAAGAATGGAGGAATATATGATCCCTTATCTAAAGGACATGCGTATCTGATAAGATCAGAGTTGACAGCAGCTTTGGAAAGCTACGATTGCATATCAGGATCTGAAGTCATACGCAGAATAGTTATTAGACTTATCCAAGTGGGAGACTGTTGGATTAGTGTCTAAGTCCATAACTATTTTGGTATGTACTTGACCCGATGGTGCATGGTCCTTTTGGGTTGCCTTCACCAAAGCAACTTGATAGGATGAATTATGGAGAGAAAGGATTAATTATGATTTATTAATATATTATGAGAATAATATATTAAAGGAGAAATCATATTGTTTAATTAATATTAGTCAATAATTAATTAGGAATTAATTGTGTGGCTAAAAGACCTTAATTAAACTTAAGGGACTAGAACTGTCAATTGTATGATAGTTGAATATTGAGCTAATGGACTCCATATTAAAGGGGTGGACGAATTCTATGGGGAAACCCATTAAAAATCGTCCTAGGCCTTTAAGGAAGGAGTCCATGGGTAGCTTAGGGCCTAAGTATCCAAATTAGGGTTTCCTTGTTAGATAACCCTAATAGCCTCACTATTTAAAGATCCCTAGTGCACCAAAAAAGTGTGGAAGTAACGCCTTA
Source organism: Lactuca sativa (assembly GCF_002870075.4). Classification (NCBI taxonomy): domain Eukaryota; kingdom Viridiplantae; phylum Streptophyta; class Magnoliopsida; order Asterales; family Asteraceae; genus Lactuca; species Lactuca sativa. The sequence continues at coordinate 182,709,542 of NC_056629.2, forward strand.
GGGTTTTGGACGGTTTTGGGCAGCCTCCTCTCTCCTTATTCTTCATCCTCTTGCATTTGGTGTTTGTGAACCATTAGAGGAGTGACATTTGTGACTCTAAGCTTTCTAAAGTCATTACAGGGAGGAATTGAGATTGTTATTGCTACATAACAATCAAAGGTAACTCTTTAAACCCTAATTTCAGTTTATAATATGTTAGATCTAAGATTGTAAGTCTTGGATACATTGCATGTACAATAGAGAAACCTAGATCCAAGCATTAGGGTTTTTATGAGCACATAGGATTGTTCTTATGTATAAAGCCCATCACATCGGTCCCCACCCTGCATCGGACGTTAATCCAGAACATACTAACATACATAAACAGGCCGTCCTTGGTGCCTTCGACCTGTTCCTACTGGAGGAAAACTCACCTCGTATGCCAACTGTGAAATATCGTGTGAGGAATCTCTAACAGCTGCTCCAACAACTCCCCGACTATCATCATCACAATAACACTTAGTCAAAATGTGATAATCCTTCATAGGGTAAAATGACCATTTTACCCCTGGTCAAAGTCAACATTCTGGGTTGACTCGAATCACCGAGTTCTATAAATCAAAAACCCTGAAATCGCGATCCAACTCATCGAGTCATCCCCCTGACTTGTTGAGTTCCCTAGCTACTCATAGTCGCGATTAAGCAAGTCATCTCATTGAGTCATCCTCAGACTCGTCGAGTTCTACCATATTTAGTATCGGGACAACTCGCCTCAACTGGTCGATTTTCTTAATGAACACGACGACTTCCTCTGTCTGTTTTGGGCCATTTTAACGGATTAAGCCCCTACACCTCATATCTGAGCTTCTTGTTTCTGATAAACACTAAAAACACCCTTTTAAGGGTAAAGTTTCCAACTTTACCTGTTCATACCCTCATTTAACGGGTTTGGATCAAACCCTAACTCCTTAGAACTTAGGTCTTGGTCCACAAGTCATCCATACTCCAAACTAAAGCATATAAACAAAGATCTAGGCCTTAGACATCATTTGAACACGTAAAGCTTCTGCCTTTTCCTGCATGCATGGCCTTTTGGGGCTTAAAAGGCCAAGATGACATCTCAGAGCTTTCATGGGGGCTCCAATGGCATAAATTTTGCACCTTTATGGCATAACAACCCTTAATGATTCCAGATCCGAAGGTATCCTCACTTGGGACATCCATATCCCAAGGATCATGCTTCTTGGACCAAAAACTCAATAAAAATCAAATAAGGAGATCTAAGAAACTTGTTAGTTCAAACTTGGAACTCCATAATCATCAATTTTTTGTTTTTATACACGTACCTTTCTACTCCACCTTACTTCACCAATGATTTTGAAGCATCAAATTGCGAAATTAGGGACTGTGAAACCCTCCTCAGTGTCAAACCCTTCTCGAATGCTTGAAACCCTTTAGTAGTGATGGTTCGTGAAAGGTGATGGCTAAGGAATAGGTTAGTGGTGACCGGTTGGAATAGGTTACCTGTTGATCACCGGTTATTAGCTCTCAAAAGATAATTCCACGAAAATATCGTGGTCACAATAAACGAAAAATTAAATCCAAGGCTTTTCCTAATTTAGTTCCAAAAACATGGGTCTTTAGTGATGTTAGTCCTTGTTCTTATGTTTTAAAGTCATGCTTTTGATTTCAAATATTTGAATGATTGTTCTTGTTTGTTTTAAAAATTATAAATTTTATTTTTTAAAACAAAAAATTGACAAATTACTTAAAAGGATGCTTATCATCCAAATTTTAGTCGAAAGACTGTGTACATATCCAAGCTCATAGGAACAAAAACATCTATGGCGGATTTTGATAGAAGTTGATTGTAAATGAATCTTAATATCTATGTATTTGCTTCACGATTATTAAGATACATATCCAAGCTCATAAGAACAAAAACACGAGGAGGTGTTGCATAGTGCTTAAAATTAGGAACTAAAATGAAGAAATATAAGACGTGTGTTGTCCGACAAGCAGATTTGATAGACCTTAAAGAATTATACATGTCCTTCCAACTGTATTTGACAGGCCATCCTAACCGTACTTTTGAAGGGTTGTTGATGTGTCCATGTATGGCTTGACAAGTGAGTTTGGAAGGCTATACAAAGTTGAGCGGCCTCCAAAAAGTAGTGTTTTCCTATCAGAAGTGTAGGTCTCCTTCCAAGTAATATTGGTAGGCCATGCATATTGATCATGCCTAATATTTTTAAGACACTTTTGCCCCATTTTTCCATGCACATTCTTCCAAGAACTCCTCTAGGATTTTAGAAAATTTTCCTTCATTTTCCTCTTAGATTAGAGTCTCAATATAAAAAAAAAGAGAACTTTGAAGAAAGAAATATTTTAAGGCTTGGAAGCTTGTTGCATATATATCTTCCTCCTCCCTATTAAAGCTTGATTATGTCAAAACTTCCCTTAATGTCTAATTTTCAATTCTTATATTTTTTCCCCTTGCATCACTCTATGATTATTGTGGAATTATCTCTTTTAGTCTTATTAAATGAAACATTTCTTGGACTTCAATACACAAGATTTGGTATTTTTTTTTTAAATGGTTTTTTTCCAATTCATCTTTGTAATGTCTCAATCTAGAGTTTGTTATTCATTTTACTCAAATTGATGTTTAAACTCAAATTAGTGCTGGTTGATTAATTTAAAGGGTGCAAGAAGTTATTTAGATAATGGTTTAATTGGAATTGTATATGATTATGCTTTTTAAGTAGTGACAACTTATGCTTGAGTTTACGTTTTTAGACATTGTTTGGCCTTATTAAGTATCGGCTATTAGTTTGTGAGGTGGAACTTAATTTTTAATTAATATTATGATAATATATACTATCTACAACTTTAAAGGTTCATTGTTTAGTATACAAACAACTTGGATGCTAAATTATTTTAAACATTTAACCCATTTTTGTGTGTTGAGTGTGGAGGTTGAGTTGCTTTTGGCTATCCACATAAATAGTCTGCTTATGGTAGCTTGTACAAGTAGTCTACTTATGGTGGCTTGCATAATTAGCTTGTTTATGGCCGCTCGAATACGTAGTCTACTTATTGCAATCCCAAGAGCATGGCTGCTTATGGTAATCCGTGGGAGCAGGTTTGTTTATGGAAATCCACAGGAGCAGTGCTACTTATGACAATTCGCAGGAGCAGAGCTGCTTATGGAAATCCAAATGAGCAAGGCTGGTTATGGCAATAAGAATCCAACATTTCTTAAGCGGTTAGCAATTGCTTGAGGAGCAGGGAGGGTTTTCTTGGAGAGTAAGCTTTGTCTCGAATAATCAATGTGGTCTATTTTGTTAACATTGACTTTTGCCCGTGATATTTTTTGTCCCATTATTTTTAGGTCAACCACTCTATAAATAGTCTCATTTATTGTAACCCTAATGTATTATACGGAAAATCCTTTTAATGTAGGAAATAATACATCTCTCTTGTGTTCGTTGTGGATATAGCTGAACATCTAAGCGTGTGAACCTCGTAAATTGATTGTGTCTTGTTCTGTTGACTTTGCATTTACTACTCTAGTGAGATCATTTACTGTTTTTCGAAGTGTTGTTTTAACCTAACAACTGGTATTAGAGCTATAGCAGAAGAACGGACGGTTAAGATCGATAAATTTGAAGGACACCAATTCGGGTTTTGGAGACTACAAATCGAGGATTATCTCTACCATAAAAAGCAACATCTACTATTGAAGGAAACGAAGCCTAAAGATATAGAGCCAGAGGATTGTAATTTATTGGATCAACAAGCACTTGGAATGATAATATTATCCTTGGCAAAGAATGTGTAACATCCCTTTTATTGATTAAATAAGTAGATAAAGATTTATAAATGGATAATAGTCATGAATCAGAAATATTGAACGGGGTGTTGGCATTGGGGAGCAAATTGATATAATTATGGATTTTGAGGGTTAAAGTGTAATTTCTAGGCCACTTTGTAAATATTTCTAGAGGTGAGGGCTGGTTGGTAATTGTTGGGACTTCTATTGTAATGAATTATTAATGATAGGGGGCTAATTGATAAAAATGGTATTTAAGTTGAAAGAGAAATGGTGGGGAGGGACCAGAAGTGAATAATAGATCAGAGTTGAAAAGATCACGGGATTAAACCGTGCCTTCCCCTCGTTGCAACAGAAAACCCTACCCACTATTCCATTGAGCCACCGACATACGGGAGTCTTCCTTTCCGCCGCCACCATTTTCACTTGCGGTGAAGTCGTGAGAGGCGAGATCGTTGCCAACTGTCGGTGAGGCTGCTGCTAGCAGCGATGAGCAGCACAACAAAGCCATTAGTGGGTTGTTGTTGCCTCCTCCAGTGAAGACGCAATCGCTAGCATCCGTTGTAACCCTCCTTCTTTTATATCTTCATGTTGTTCCTCCGTCAGAAGCATCAGGTAGCCACCTTTATTCCTTCCTTGTGTGCGCAATATGGTTATTGCTTCTGCTACCGGCTTCCGTTGCTTTTCTGTTAACCGCAGCAGCGTCAGTCACCAAGTGGGTGGCTAAAGGAGGCCATTTCAGGGTGAAATATATGGTCCGAGCTCGTGAGGACTATTGACTCGAGGTTTGGCGCACCACCATGGCAGCCAACGATGGTGGTTGCCATTTCTGCCGAGTCCCGCCGCCACCAACCACGTGGGAGGTGGCTGTGGGTGTGTTTATGGGTTGGTGTTTGAGCGTAATTTTGGTTCTCGAAAATTATGAGGTTGAGTGGGTGTTTGTATGACCGGAAAATACCCACCACCACCGTGAGGTGGTGGCTGCCGCCGTGAGCCGCCACCAACCACCACCACTCGAGGTGGCAGTGTGTAGCGCCCGTTCCAGTGGAACACTATTGGGCCAAAACACTTAACATTGGGCTGGGCTGATTCGTTAGTGGGCTAGAAACCCTAATTAGGGTTTAGAGAAAAAAAAACTTATTGTGAGTTTGTTGGTTTGGGCCTATTGTGACCCGCATTTGGACCAGTGGACCGAAGATATAACTCATGACGATTCTATTTTATCATGGCTTAGTGGGATAATTGACTTAATGGGTTAAGTCCTTAATGGGTTAAGTGAGAAACACTTAACCCTAATCGTCGTTTTATGTGAAAACCCTAAATTTGTTATGCCTTGTGATGGGCCTTTCTATTGGGCTTTGGTGATTGGGCTATTGATGGGATATCCAAGAGCAATCATGTGGACTAGAATATTTAGATGGGCTTTAGGGTAATGCCCATATGAGGGTTTAGGCCCAATTCGGAAATTTGGGCCATAGTTGGGCCATTAGATGACTTTTGTCGACCCAATTGTTATTGGACCTTGGTGGGCCCATTGGGCTTGGATTATTTGTGAATCGGATTGGTGGACCATATTTAGACCTAATAATGTGAAGGTTGGTCTTAGATCCTAATGGGGTTATTTGTGGGTTTGGCTTAATGATAGAAGTCGGAGTGTAGCAACAGCATTTATAAGATCTTTTCGCCATCCAAAGTGAGTCTTCTCACCATACTTACATGTGATATAATTTGTGTGTACCCGGAGGGTCTTATTCTTGTTGATGACCGGAGGGTCGTATTTACACTATTGACCGGATGGTCATTGTACGTTGTAGACCGGAGGGTCTTAGTACATTATGGACCGAAGGGTCTTGTTTGATAATAATGAGATATGTATTATCGTGCATACAATTTTTGTGACTTATGTTGTTATAGTAATCTGTGAAAATATTGATCTTATGTGCTTACTTGAGTTATGTGATAGTATGCATTTTCTTATGTGCATATATTGTGTATTGACATATCTTGCTTATTGTTGTTGTGACATGTATACTGTGATTAATTGAGTTACCGAGTTGAGGGACTGGAGGGTCCATCTGAGTTGTGGGACCAGAGGGCCCCACTGAGACACATTGACTGGAGGGTCTTGGTGTGAGTATAGCCATGAGGGGCTAATGGGATGTGTGTGGTATTTTGGGGAACTCACTAAGCTTTGTGCTTATTGTGTTATGTGATATGTGTTTCAGGTTCTCTCAGGATCACGGGAAGGCGCCAGCTTGATTGTACACACCAGAGAAAGAGTTATGCTTTAAGGATCCTGGATTTTATTCAAATAATTATTAACACATGTTTTGATAATTGATATATTAAGATTTTGTGAAATTTGTTGATGTCATTTATTTGAATTTAAAAATGAAAATTTTGTTTGAAAATTTTACAGTGTTACGAGTTGGTATCAGAGCCTTGGTTTGAGGGATTCGGATGCACCTTCAAGTATGTCTGGACGCAAACTGGGGATTTGAGAAATTTTTTTCAAAAAGAAATGATTTTACTAAAACGAGTAAGAGTTTCTAAGAGAAAACAAGAAGGAGCAGTGTGTACAATCAGCCAGAGCCCGAACGGTGATTTCCCAAAATACCCTTACTTATTTGTGAATACCCTTACTTATGTGAGTTATGAGTTATTATTGAGATATTAGAGATGCATGCTAGAAGATAGGCTAGTTATTTCATATATTAGGGCTAGAGTTGCCTTATTTGTGATGCGTTAGCCTAGGAGTTGTTGTTATCTGTGATGTGCTTTGGGTGTGTGTGGAGTAAGAGTATCCATTAGGAATCTTTTAGAGAGAACTTTAGGTAGATGAGTAATCTAGGAGAGATACCTAGATGAGCATTGGAGGAGCCTACTGAGGGAGTAGTTAGATACCCGTGATGGGTAGGGATGCTTGAGTTCAGTGATACCTTTTGAGTGTAAGTAGAGCAAGTTAAGTGGCAACCTGGAGTGGTTTTGCGTGCTGGTGGAGATTATTCGATGCCCGAATGTTGTTTGCTTTGTGCCTTGGGGAGCTCTTGATGATAAGAGTCAGCTACTAAGTGAATATGACGATATTCAGGAGGTAGATGGCTGGCATCATAAGGAGTTCTTCAGCAGCTGATGGCAGAGAAATGTGAGAACTTAGGAAGAGCCTAAGGAGTGACCTTTGTTAGATGAGTACGCTGATAAAGGAGAGTATTCGTAGGAGAGTGACCAGGTATGACGGGATTGGTGATTGAGGAGGATGAGCAGCCACTTAGGAAATTTGGGATGATCCGTGTGGAAAGTCTAGGTAGATGTGGCAGGTAGTATGGGCCCACACTACTGAAAGCAGAGGACCCATACTCGATATAGAGAAAATTCCAGAGGTTCTAAGTAGCAAACTGAGAGGTGATCATAGGGTTCTAGTACCATGGTTCTTGGCGGTTAGTGTTTTTGGTTTTACCAGTTATCCTGTTGTGTTTGAGTAGTCTGAGATCAGATATGATAGATTGTGGGGCCAGAGGGCCATGTCGAGTGAGTTTCAATGGAGCATACCTTGAGAGAGGGATCAAGTTAGCTTCTGAGGGATCTTATTGGTAAGATCCCAGCTAGAGTCTCAAGACTCAAGGATGAGTAGAGATGATGCTTATTAGAGGATCACGGTCTGAGTTGAGCAATCGACCGATAAATGAGACGTCACCTCATGTGACAAGAGTTGCATTGTCCTCGTTTCCTAGGAGAAGCAAAAGAGATAACGAGTTTCAAATTTTAGAATTGGAAGTAAACCCCGTGGAGTAACATATGATGGTGACCTTTTCACCAGTGTATTTGGGCAATGTGTCTGTTGTGAGGTGTATTTCTTATATATATACCCTGAAGGTGTCATCAGTGGGGACTAAGATGGAAGAGAATAAGGAGGTGCCTTATTGAGGAACGCATACTTTAGCAGCAGCTTCGGGTGATTAAGAGAAGTATATTTGGGCGGTGGCCCTCATTCTCTATGTTGTGTATCGACTTTGAGAGTGGGGTCTCTTACTTTTATAATGATTCCAGTGATGGGGGGCTGATCGAGGAATCAGAGATGAGGTGCGCGATAGTGCATTATTTCCAGATTGAGAGTAGAGACTAATTCAGAACAGTTGGGGTATCCAATGATGTGTTGGTTTGAGGCTTCGAGATAATTAGAGGCAGTCACGTTGGGTGGATTGAGTTATGGGATATATGGAGTTGCTTGGCCCTGTCTGGGAGATCATCAAGTGTTGAGTAGTACGTTCCAAGAGTCAAGTGCGGTGTATCTAATGAAACAATCTGTGGAGTAGACTGTATATGCTAATTGGTGTTGGTCGAACCCTGAGTGGGGGAGAACTGAGTATTATGTTGTGAAGATCCATGATATGTTCAAGTTGTGGTTAGAAGGTTTGGTTATGGGGATCTGCGGTATGGTCATATGAGACTTAGGTTTATTGGTGGACGAGGCAAGGTGCAGAGCGAGATGATGTATATGGTACGTGTGTAGGAAAGAACGAGCGCAGACACAACGAGTATCCGTTGGTCAGGGATCTTATTGTGGTCAAGGATCTTATTGTGGTCAGGGACTCTTCGGGGTTGCAATGGTTGAGTTCGAGGCGGGTGATTCGTTGAGGTCCAGTTTCAATTGTTGGGATTTGTCAAATCAATGTGTAGATTGTTATCTATACCCTGGGAGGAGCAGCATTTGATTTGTCAATTAGTTTCAAATTTTATTATGATTAGTTTCGCATGGGTTTTGATCAGTAAGAGGATGGGGTTTCAGATGATCCTCAATGTGATCTCAGTCATTGACGATTTCTCTATATTTCAATTTGTGAGTGGAGTATTTCGAGGTTATGAGTTGTTCGAAAAGAAGATCAATGGTCGTAGCGAGACATTATGAGATTATGTGATGGTGTATCGCGGCATCCAAGTATGATGTCGTGAGTGGAAGATCAGAGGCTGAGGCAAGCGAGCGTGAGATTCGATGATGGTGTATTGGGGTATCCGAGTATGATGCCCTAAGTTGTTGGGTTATTTTGAGTCTCGAGTTTATGATATGATAAGTGGAGTATCGAATAGCTATCTGGTCCAATGGGAACCCATCAATTAATTGTCATCGGACGGGGATTGTCCAATAATGTGAGCTGTATCGAGAGAAAGTGTGTGATTTCTACAATGGGCGTCAGGAGTAGTGATGCTCAGTCTGGGTGGGTGGGGGCACCTATCCATGATGGATCATGGAGCATGAGTCCAACGAGCGCAATGCGGTAATGGCTTAATGATGAGATTGTGGGGTGGTAAGAGAGTGGAAGGATTCAGGTGGGAATAATCACTTTGTAATATCAAGGAAAAACCATGGGGACAGCCCATGGCGAGTGAGTGAGTGATGTAAGCCTGTGGGGAGCCGTAGCATTCACGAGTCAGTATGAGAGTGTCGTAATACTGCAGGAAGCCGTCGTAATCCTTAGTCAGAGCTTGACACAGAGGAGTTCCTTGGCTTGGGTAGCCCTATCAACTTAGTCTTTTGGGAACCTGGTGGCCAGGCCATGGGCAAGATTGAGGTCTCCATGATGGTAAGGAATGATTTCGAGGACGAAATCTAATTTAAGTGGGGAAGAATTGTAACATCCTGTTTATTGATTAAATAAGTAGATAAAGATTTATAAATGGATAACAGTCCTGAATTAAATAATATTGAACGGGGTGTTGGCGTTGGGGAGCAAATTGATATAATTATGGATTTCGAGGCTTAAAGTGTAATTTCCGGGCCACTTTGTAAGTATTTCTAGAGGCGAGGGCTGGTTGGTAATTGTTGGGACTTCTATTGTAATAAATTATTAATGATAGGGGCTGATTGATAAATATGGTATTTAAGTTGAAAGAGAAATGATGGGGAGGGACCAGAAGTGAATAATAGAGCAGAGTTGAAAAGATCACGAGATTAAACCGTTCCTTCCCCTCGTTGCAACAGAAAACCCTACCCACTATTCCATTGAGACGCCGCCATACAGGAGTCTTCCTTTCTGCCGCCACCATTTTTCACTTGCGGCGAAGTCATGAGAGGCGAGATCGTTGCCAGCTGTCGGTGAGGCTGCTGCTAGCAGCGATGAGCAGCACAACAAAGCCATCAGTGGGTCGTTGCTGCCTCCTCCAGTAAAGAAGCGATCACTAGCATCCATTGTAACCCTCCTTCGTTTCTATCTTCACGTTGTTCCTCCGTCGAAAGCATCAGGTAGCCACCTTTATTCCTTCCTTGTGTGTGCACTATGGTTAATGCTTCTGCTGCCGACATCCGCCGCTTTTCTGTTATCCGCAATAGCATCAGTCACCAAGTGGGTGGCTAAGGGAGGACATTTTAGGGTGAAATATATGGTCGGAGCTCGTGAGGACTGTTGACCCGAGGTTTGGCGCACCACCATGGCAGCCAACCATGGTGGTTGTCGTTTCTGTTGAGTCCGCCGCCACCAGCCACGTGGGAGGTGGTTGTGGGTGTGTTTATGGGTTGGTGTTTGAGTGTAATTGTGGTTCTTGGAAATTATGATGTTGATCGGGTGTTTGTATGACCGGAAAATCCCCACCACCACCGTGAGGTGGTGGCTGCCGCTGTGAGCCGCCACCGACCACTACTGCCCGAGGTGGCAGTGTGTGGTGCCCGTTCCAGTGGAACCCTATTGGGCCAAAACACTTAATATTGGTTTGGGCTGATTCGTTAGTGGGCTAGAAAGCCTAATTAGGGTTTAGAGAAAAAAAACCCTTATTGTGAGTTTGTTGGTTTGGGCCTATTGGGACCCGCATTTGGGCCAGTGGACTGAAGATATAAATCATGACAATTCTATTGTATCATGGCTTAGTGGAATAATGGACTTAATGGGTTAAGTGAGAAACACTTAACCCTAATCGTCATTTTATGTGAAAACCCTAAATTTTTTATGCCTTGTGTTGGGCCTTTTTATTGGGCTTTGGTGATTGGGCTATTGATGGGCTATCCAAGAGCAATCATGTGGACTAGAATATTTAGATGGGCTTTAGGGTAATGCCCATATAAGGGTTTGGGCCCAATTTGGAAATTTGGGCCAGATTTGGGCCATTAGAGGACTTTTGTGGACCTAATTGGTATTGGACCTTGGTGGGGCCATTAGGCTTGGATTATTTGTGGACCGGATTGGTGGACCATATTTAGACCTAATAATGTGAAGGTTGGTCTTAGATCCTAATGGGGTTATTTGTGGGTTTGGCTTAATGATAGAAGTCGGAGTGTAGCAACAGCATTTATAAGATCTGTTCGCCATCCAAGGTGAGTCTTCCCACTATACTTACATGTGCTATAATTTGTGTGTGACCGGAGGGTCTTATTCTTGTTGATGACCGGAGGGTCGTATTTACACTATTGACTAGAGGGTCTTAGTATATTATTGATCGGAGGGTCATTGTATGTTGTAGACCAGAGGGTCTTAGTACATTATGGACCGGAGGGTCTTGTTTGCTTATAATGAGATATGTATTATCATGCATACAGTCTTTGTGACTTATGTTGTTATAATAATCTATGAAAATATTGATCTTATGTGCTTACTTGAGTTATGTGATAGTATGCATTTTCTTATGTGCATATATTGTGTATTGACATATCCTGCTTATTGTTGTTGTGACATGTACACTGTGATTAATTGAGTTACCGAGTTGAGGGACTGGAAGGTCCATCTGAGTTGTGGGACCAGAGGGCCCCACTGAGACACATTGACTGGAGGGTCTTGGTGTGAGTATAGCCATGAAGGGCTAATGGGATATGTGTGGTATGTTGGGGACCTCACTAAGCTTTGTGCTTACCGTGTTATGTGATATGTGTTTTAGGTTCTCTCAGGATCGCGGGAAGGTCTCGGCTTGATTGTACACACCACAGAAAGAGTTATGCTTCGAGGATCCTGGACTTTATTCAAATAATTATGAACACGTATTTTGATAATTGATATATTGAGATTTTGTGAAATGTGTTGATGCCATTTATGTGAATTTAAAAATGAAAATTTTGTTTGAAAATTTACAGTGTTACAAAATGTAACTTAAAATATTGTCAATGTGAAGACAACCTACAATCTCTTGAAGGCATTGTCTAATATGTATGAAAATCCCTCTGTTACAAACAAGGTGCATTTGATTCGTCAATTGGTAAATCTAAAGATTAAGGAGTGTTGAATTTGGTTCATATTAGATTTGAAGATGTGGTTTTGGCGCTACTGTTATTATCATCTTTACCTTATAATTGGTATGGTGCAATGACGACAGTAAGCATTTCAGCAGGAGGTGCTAATCTTACATTTTAAGGTATTTGCGATTTAATCCTCGGTGAGGATGTGAACAGAAGGAGTACCAAAGAAATATCTAGTAGTCTTTTGAGTACAGAAGACAGATGAAGGAAAACCAACAGAGAACGCAAGGTAAAGGAGGATCAAAACCACGGAAGAGAGGACGTTCGAAAAATAGGAAGGATATTACCTATTCGAATTGCAATGAGAAAGGTCATTGCAGAAATTAGTTCCCAAATCCTTCAGCAGATAAAGGAAAGAAGGAAGTATATATGGCTGCAGATTCTTAAGATTATGCGTTCATTTGTTGTGTTGAAAACTCAGTAGAATCCTGGAGAATGGCTTCTGGTGCATCATTTCATGCCACTCCTTCCAAGAGTGTGATTAAAAATTTTAGACTCTATATGGGGGAGGTTCGATTAGCAGATAAAAAATGCTTAGCTATCACGGGTGTTGGGATGTTGTCCTCAAGACGACTTTGGGTATGAACTGGACTTCGACGAATGTTAAGTATATTCTGAATCTGAAGACAATGTTGATATCAATAGGGCATCTTGATGATGAGGGTCACCATGTTACTTTTGGTGATCATCAATGGATGGGGACAAAAAGGAACTTGGTGGTTGCTAAAGGTCAAAAACAAGGTACACTTTACATGGTGTAGGTTTCTGAAAATGAATCAGACATGGTGGAAGAAGTAGAGGAATCCACTTTATGGAAGCAACAACTTGTACATGTGAGTGAGAAAGGGATAAAGATGTTTGCCACCAAAGGGAAGATTCTAAACTTGAACAATGTGACAGCTGACTTCTGTAAACCATATGTTCTTGGAAAATAGAAGAATGTTACCTTTACAAAGATGGGTCAACCGCCTATGGTCAAGAAGTTGGAGTTAGTGAATTCTAATCTGTACAGTCCCACCTTAGTATATTTAGTAGGAGGTCCCAAATACTATGTCACTTTTATTGACGAATGCACAAGAAAAGTTTAGGTTTATTTCTTGAAGAACAAATCTGAGGTATTTGGTACATTCAAGAAATGGAGAGTTGTTGTGGAAAATGAAATGGGTATGAAGATCAAGTGTTTGAAGTTAGATAATAAGGGTAAATACAACAACAACAAAATTCATTGATTATTGTACTGAACAAAGGATCAGAATGTTGAAAATGGTTCCTAAAACGCCTTAGTAGAATGGTGTGGCTGAGAGAATGAATCATACACTAAACGTAAGGGCAAAGTGCATGACACTACATGCAGGGTTGCCCAAGATGTTATGGGAATAGTCAGTCAACACATCAGCATATTTAATCAATAGGGGACCCTCAGTCCCCATAGGGATCAGAATTCCATAAGAGGAATGGAAGGGTTGTGAAATTCCTCTTAGATACATGAAAGTGTTCGGTTGCATCTCTTACATCAAAATCAAGGAATTTGAAAGAGACAAGCTTGAGGTGAAGGCAAAGAAGTGTACCTTGATAGGTTACAGATTGGGTGACATGGGTTACTGCTTCCGGGATAACCAAAATAAAAGGGTTATCATAAGCCAATATATGGTGTTCAATGAAAGTGCAATATACACGGATGATTTGGCAACAAGACTCAAAAGAGAAACGAAACCAGAAAACAAAGATCAAGTTGAGTTTGATGAAATTTCAGATGATGACATTGTAAAATCTATTAGTACCCTTTATATAGGTGAAAGTTCAGAAATCAGTGGGAGCTCAGAAGAGGAAGAGTAATTTGGAATGAGTAGGAGTGACACTGAAGGAGAAGTTGTGGATAATGAATCCACACACATGAAGTCAGGAGTAGGAGGACTTTGTGTATCTACTCGAGTTCGTAAACCTTCAGTGCGATATCTCCCATCAACAAACTACTTATTGATGACAAAAAATGGTGAACCTAAATGTTATCTAGAGGCTTTAAAGATACAAGACGCCATACAATGGAAGGATGCCATGAAAGAATAATTGAGCTCACTTGACAAGAACCAAACTTGGTCCTTGGTCAAGTTACCGGCAGGGAAAGCACTGCAGAACAAATTGGTGTTTCGGGTCAAAGATAAGATACATGGAAGAAAGAGACAATGATCGATTAGTGGTTAAAGGTTTCCACCAGAAAACAAAAAGTAATTACAATGAGATCTTCTCTCCAGTATTAAAGATGACCACTATCAGATTGGTCTTAGCTATTGTGGTTGCAGAAAATTTCCATCTACAGCAACTAGATGTAAAAACAACTTTTCTTCTTGGTGATCTGGAAGAATACATCCACATGGCACAACCAGAAGTTTTTCCTCTGTTAGCAAAGAAAATTTGGTGTGCAAAATTGAAGAAAACTTTGTATAGGTTGAAGCAAGCTCCAAGACAATGGTACTTGAAGTTTGATAGCTTAATGCAACAAAACAGGTACATGAGATGCGAGATGGATCGTTGTTGTTACCTGAAGAATTCTTGATCGTCATACATTATTCTCTTATTTATCTTTATGACATGTAAATTGTTGGAGCAGTATCACACCCCGTCCAACTTGGAAGTGTTGGGGTTGCGACGCCAATGTTGGTTCCTAGTCAAAAAATATATATTGAACACTACAATAAGTTAAAATAATATATTACATTCTTCCATAAATTCAAGTACAAGAGTTACATTACTTGGTTTCACGAAAAGATGATAATTCAGAAACAAGTTCAGCAAAGCGTAATTCAAAATAATATAAAGAGCAAGGAAATAGAATTTTCTTGCAATACATGACATATGCCCAATTCTAAGTCCCTTAGAATACACGCATTTGAAAATACGTCAAAAAAAATTTGGTGAGTTGCACAGGTTTTGACTTTATGTATTTTGTTAAAAGTGGATTTTTATATAAATGAACTACTATCAGAGTATATAAAAAGTTACCTTTACAATTCAATGTATAAAATCATAATGAAAAGTGTTGACTTAACTCAGGTGTGATTGTACTTGTAATACTATACAAGTTTGGATATTGATTTACTTATGATACATAAGTTTAAAATCAACATAATCTTGGGCCATGTTATTAAGTGTTTATTTTACCTAAACAATGCACTGACACTTAACCGATAATCTAAGTGTATAACTTTATACTACATATAGTCCTATTTCAGATCATATTAGTATTTTACAGTTTATAAATCCTATTTTAATCAGATATAATTGTTTTTTATATTGAATTATGGGGATATGTTGAGTTTATAACCGAGCTATATGACTTGCATCAGCCTCTGCGAAACACTAACAAAGGGTTGTGTTGTAGTGTCACCAAAACTTCATCAACGTTGTAAATAGGGAACAAAATATAAAGTTATCGCCCGTTTTGACTTGTCAGACGGAGGTTGTAGCTAGAAACCACAGACGGGAGTGTCAATCCATATAAATCTATACACAACGTTCTCCGCTCTCAAATATTAAAGGCTATTCCATAGGTATTTACTAAGTTTATGTTCTTAGTTGATGAATATGAAACTCACATAGAAATCCTACATTATAAAATTCTACAAATGTGTGTGTTCAACTAGAAATAATTTTTCTTGGATAAAGGAACAGATTAGTCGATCTATTTCCGTATCGCTCATGATATATATCATAACTCTTGCATCCATTTCAAATGCATATCCCCTTTTTGCACAGAATGGCTATGAAAATCCACGAGAAGTGACCGGACGTATTGTATGCGCTAATTTCCATTTAGCTAATAAACCAGTGGATATTGAGGTTCCGCAAACGGTACTTCCTGATACTGTATTTGACGTAGTTGTTCGAATTCCTTATGATATGCAACTAAAACAAGTTCTTGCTAATGGTAAAAAGGGGATTTAAATGTGGGGGTTGTTCTTATTTTAGCAGAGGGTTTTGAATTAGCCCCTCCCGACTGTATTTCCCCCGAGACAAAAGAAAAGATGGGCAAACTGTCTTTTCAAAGGTATCGCCCAAATCAAAAAAAATATTCTTGTCATAGGCCCTATTCCTACTCAGAAATACAGTGAAATCACATTTCCTATTCTTTCCCCGAACCCTGATACTAAGAAAGACATTCACTTCTTAAAATATCCTATATACGTAGGCGAAAACAGGGGAACGGGCCAAATTTATCCTGACGGGAGCAAGAGTTACAATACAGTTTATAATGCTACAGCATCTGGTATAGTAAGCAAAATCCTACGAAACGAAAAGGGGGGATATGAAATAACCATAGCGGATGTATCGGATGGACGTCAAGTGGTTGATATTATCGCTCTGGGGCTAGAACTTCTTGTTTCAGAAGGCGAATCTATCAAATTTGAGCAACCATTGACAAGTAATCCTAATGTGGGCGGATTTGGTCAGGGAGATGCAGAAATAAAGATATACAAACAAAAACCAATCCCAACGAAAAGGCAGAATAAATAGGATTGGGAAGTAATACTACTCCTAGACCCCTTAATATAAGACCCAATCCCAGAAAGACTAAAAGAAAATCATGTATTAGTCTAGGTAAATCCATTATATATAAAATTAGAGATAAATAAATCAAAATCTTTCATAACTTTATTGACCAGGTCAGGAAAAAAGAAGTAACTCTACTTTTTTATAATAGTTCTTATAAAAAAAATTCCATTTTCATGGATATAGATTGATGGAGATATAGTTATTGTCTTCTTCGTGCTGATCAACGATGATTACAATATCGGGTAACCCTGTCATATATTTAATCCCGCCCAGATATGTTTGCATATGAGATAATTGTCTTTTCAACATAGCCGCATCTCTTTTCGGAAGACAGTCGAGCCCCCCTATTTTTTGTTCGGTTCTCAAGTCTCTAAACTTATGAAGTCTTGTTTCTGTAGTGGACCAATTCGTTAACATATCACCGAGCCATTTTTTATTAACATAATGACACCGAGCCCATATTGCATATCTTGAGTTGGTGCCGAAATCGGATCTCAAATAGTTGGAGACAAAAGATTAATATGAGAAAACATAAGTAAACGTGCCTCTGCTTGAGCCTCCAAAGATAAAGGCACATGAACAGCCGTCCATTCTTCATACGATTGTCAGACCAAAAATCTTGAATGCAACGAAATCGATATTTTTATCAAGCCACGATCTCATAGCTAATATCTAAATATAGAAATATTATATAGATATAAATTAATCTTGATCCTGTAATCAAAGAAAGATAGTGAAAATTTTTCTTATCTTTTGACTTAGAATAAAAGGTTCTCCATGAAGGAACCAAATGATAATTTATTCCTATAGAACATCTAGCAATAAGACGATTGAATTGGAAATATCAACAAATTCTTACGGAGTCCAAAGAAATGAAAATAAATAAAAGGTCAACTTGTTCCAATTTCATCTCTATTGAATTTGAATATCAGAATAGCGAATATAGTAATGATTCAATGGGTCAGGTCCACTTATTTTTCTTTGATTGATCTATAATCTTTATAATGGATTTCGTTGGCCTAATTGAAAATAGGAAGATTTGATGATTCAACAGATGACTTATCATTATTCATGAAACTTCGTACACATTAAATTTCATAGGACGAAAAGAGATTTTTTAAGGCCCTTATGCTCAGCCTAGCATTGAATAGACTGGGTATTCACCTTATCAATATATCAAATCAATGATGGGGTCTGTTTGGCACCTAACTGGGCACCTAAACGGAATGAACCCTTGTTAGGCTATTGTTCTCTTCTTCCCCCATTTATTATCTTGTCAATTTAGGTTGCGCGATAAGGATAAAGAAAGGGAAAGGATGATTTCTAAAAATGGGGATTTATAAATGGTTTGTAGAGGCGAGGTCGAACTATTTATATGGAATTGAATGGCTATAAGTTAACTCTTGTCAAGGGTTAGACGCATCCTTATCAAATCAGCTTGAATTAAAGATTAGGGAAGAGTTGGTTTACATTGTGGAAGAAAGACATGTATATGTGATATTAGATATTGACTAGTTATATGTGAGCTAAAGATAGATCTAATTTGCCCTACTAATCAAATGTGAATGTAGATGGGGATTCTATATAAGTCCTTCTGTCTCATCTGTGACTGTGAGTTCAATGAATAAACGGATGAAGTCAATAAAAAAAATCGAAGAATTCAAAGAGCGTTTCGGAACAAAGAAACGGAAAAACTAAAGTTGTATGGATTCACAAAGACTTTCTCAAGAGAAAAAAAAAAAGAGATATCAAAAACTTTGGATGTAAGATTTAATAAACTTTAAGTGTAAAACCTCAAAAGTTTCCTAACAAAAATTGGGCAGCATAACGAGTGCATTTTGACTAAAGCTGGATTCCAACCAATGTGAAATCAACCAAATAATCAACAATTTGATCGTAGATAAAACAAAGCAATTATTATAACGTACAATTATAATATTTCTTTTTATATTCATTCGACAAGGATAAATATAAATGAAAATTTGGAAACATATATATATATATATATATATATATATATATATATATATATATATATATATATATATATATATATATATATATATATATATATATATATATATATATATATATATGTCTATTTAATGTTATGAAACATAGATATACACTCGAGACTTGACCAAATACACACGAGGAACCTGGAAAAATAATTTATAGACCTAGTGGAATCACCGAGAGCTTTGCCGGAGAACACACATGTCGTCGGCCACGTTGGCGTGTGGCTGGTGGTGTTCTACTTTGTGGGGTTGTTTTGCGAAGAGAATGAGAGGGGTAGCTCACCTATGGTCGATTTAAGGGGTTAGGAGGGTTGAAGACAGCGACATGAGGTGGTAAACACCGACAGTGGGCATCGAGTTGGCTACTTCGATGGCTCTTTTCAGTTGTTTTCCCTTCTCTTTGTTGGTTATGGAGTCGAGCAGCAATAACAGTGATCGAAGGGGGTGTTTTGGGGTTGTGATCAACGAAGAAGAAGGGGCTAGAAAGGGCTACGAATGAGATATTAGTAGCCTCTTGGCTTCACCAAAAATTCACATGAGCAAGAAAGAAAGAAAGAGAGTGAGAGAGAGAGAGAGAAAGAGAAAGACAGAGAAAAAGAAAGAGTAGTGAGACAATGAGAGATTATGAGTGAGTTCGAGAATAAGAATGAGAGATATAGATATCATGAGATTTAGTGAATGATTTTAGAAGGATTTAGAGTGTATAATTTTTATCTCTCGTGTACTAGCTTGGATTTGAAGAAGATGTTGAGGACTTCATGAGTTACACCCACATTCATAAATATGATTACTGAGATTTTTAGAAGGTTCAATAGTTTTTATAAGTACATACACCACGCATATATTTTGAAGATATGGAGATATAAACATATAATGGAAGATATTGTAATGGATACACACACATGCATGTGTACTAGATTTTAGGGAGATAGTGATAGAAAACGTGAGAGATGAGAGGAAAGAGAAGTGTGCATACATGTTCTTTGAAGCATGACTGATCATTTTTTAGAGACACGCACACATACATGCTACTTGGCTTGTACCATGCATGATGTCATGCTTAATGTTAAAGCATCCATTATTGCATTGATTTGTGTGCCAACAATCCCAAAATCATAAAAATATTTTGAAGGTTCCTGCTTATATACTTTGAGACGGTGATTGCAAAAATGTAAACGAAATTTAATTCGATACATGGAACTTCGTAAAATGACGATTAAAGTCTCGCAATTAAATAGCCCAATTCGACAGTTTTCACGAAACCAATTTAACTTCGGGTCAAAAATATTATAAAACTGAAACTAAATAATAGAACATAGTCTGAGTTCAAAAACATGCTCAAAAACGATTTACAAAATACTTAGCTATTCCAAACAACGCAATGCAATGTTCGTTTTAGGAAAATCAAATAAATACTGATTTTATAACTTAAAAAGAGTGTAACTTCCTCATACGATCTCTATTTTGGACATTCTTTATATTCACGCAAAGTGGAGAACATGATTTATCCAATATGTAGTTCCGAAGTATCCTTAATGTAAAATTTTACTTTTAGGGCATTAAATAATAATTATTTTAGTAAATTGTTTTCTGTTCGTTAATGATTGTCAACTTTTGAGAAATTTAGGGTAATCTGAGTGCAATTATGATTAACGTAGCTTCTAATGCATTTAAATACATATAACAACCTACAATAAACACTATTATAGTGGGGTTCGTGGTGGTTTGATCGGAGAACCTTGACCTATTTTTACCAATTGTTACAAGCATACATGTAGGAGATCAACAAGTTGAAAAAAAAAGTTATCCAAAGAGCATGAGATGAAGCACCTGGGGGCTGCTAAATAGATATTGGGCAGAGATAGAGATATGGGTACTTTGAAACTTTCCCAAACAAAGTACATCAAGAAAGTTCTAGAGAAGTTCAGCATGGTAAATGCAAAATCCATAAGCAAACCCTTGGGGAGTCACTTGAGACTATCAAAGAAACAGCCCCCTAAGAATGAAGCAGACAAAGAAGAGATGGCTAAAGTTCCTTATGCCTCTGCATTTGGTAACTTGAAGTATGCAATTGTATGCACCATACCAGATATTGTTCATACAGTGAGAGTTATGATTTGTTTTATGTCTATTCCATGGAAAGAGCATTAGGAAGGAGTCAAGTGGTTGTTACGCTACTTAAAGGGTACTTTTAAGTCTTCCTTATGTTTAAGAAGAAAAAAGGTAGTTTTTGAAGGTTCTACTAATGCAGATATAGGAGGTTGTATGGATTCAGGAAAAAGCACAATCGGGTATGTTTTCACATTTAGAGGTAATGCAATCAATTGGATGTCCCGGTTACAAATGAGTGTTAATCTTTCAACCATAGAAGTAGAGTATATGGCTATTACAGAAGCAAGCAAGGAGCTTATATGGTTGAAGAATTTCTTATCACAACTTGGTATGCAACAGGAAGATTGTGTATTGCATTTTGATAACCGGCATGCAGTTTATTTGGCAAAGATTATAGTTTTTCACAGTAAGATGAAGCACATTCAGATGAGGTATCACTTTACTCGTGAATTGATAAATGATGGAACCTTGGATCTGAATAAAATCCTTGGTACGAAGAATCCAGCAGGTGTGTTGTGGTGACTACAAAGAAGTTGAAGTTGTGTATGGCTTCGACTGGCAATCTAAGTACTTGAAGCAAAGGCGCGAGCAAGCGAGAGGGAGATGGGGGTTACATCATTCTTGTTTTGGATGGTAATAAATTGTTTATGAGCCTCCAAGTGGGATAATATTGAGTGTGGAGGTTGAGTTGCATTTGGTTGTCCGTATAAGTAGTCTGCTTATGGAAGATTGTATAAGTAGCTTCTTATGGAAGCTCGAATAATTAGTCTACTTATGGCAATCCGTAGGAGCAGGGTTGGTTATGGCAATCTAAATAAGTAGGTATGTTTATGGAAATAAGTAGCCAACATTGCTTAAGCAGTCGACAAGTGCTTGAGTAGCAGAGCGAGTTTTCTTGGAGAGCAAATTTGACTTAAAGGATCAGTGGGGTCAGTTTTGTCAGCATTGACTTCGACCCATGACATTTTTTGGCCCATTATTTTAGGTCAATCACTCTATAAATAGTATCATTTATTGTAACCTTAATGTAGTGTACAAAAAAGCCTTTTACAGGAGGAAATAATAAACCTTTTTCATGTTCGTGGTGGACGTAGTCGATCATTTGATTGTGTGAACCACGTAAATTGATTATGTCTTGTTCATTTGATTTTGCATATATTACTCTGATGAAATCGTTTATCGTTTGTGGAAGCGTTGTTTTAATCTAAGAGTTATGTGGGTTTCAAGTATGAATGTTAAATACCCCTAAAAACATGATCATATGGGAGGGGGAGGGGGTTACATATAGAATTAGCCTTAAAGCATGATCATGGTCGAGACTGTAGATAGTAGCGAGATCATTGTCTAGATATTAGTGAAAGCCTATTAAAAACATTTCATTTTCCCTCTATTTTCGATTCTCGGTCTCACGAAAACTATAATACTACCAGACAAATAGCAATGTATTGGTTTTAGTTTAGTATTTCCATTTATCTCATATCATCTTTGTATACATAAAAAAAAATACATCACTCATATCACACTTATTTAAAATTTTGAATCCATTCGATTAGAAAACTTTTCAACCAAATTTTGATTAGTAAAACAAAAGATAATGTCGTCTATGTAAATTGGTACTAGCATATATTCTTCATTATCTTTCTTAACAAAAAACTTATACCAACATTACCTCGGTCAAAACCATATTTAATCAAGAATAGGTAAGCATTTGATACCATGCTCGTGGGGCATGCTTCAATTCATAAACAACTTTGTCACTCTTATAGCAGTGTTCAGGGAAGTAGTGGATCTTCTAACCATAAAGGTTGTTGAATAAACACTTCCTCGTCTAGAGTTATATTGATAAATGCATGTTTTACATCCATCTCATGAGCGTTAAACTTTTTGTAAGCAACATAAGAAAGGAATATTCTAATCGATTATATCCTAACTACGAGTGCATATGTTTCCTATAGTATATTCATTTTATATCTTCTAACCACCCAACAAACTTTGATTTACCATACACCTAGTGTCATCCTTCATATTTTTAAAACCGTTTTCTAGAAAAGGAGTGAAAATATTATTACAACTTTTAAAATAATTAAAAATAGTTTATATATCTACTTTATGATAATCTAAAATGGTGTAACAAAAATATTCATTTTTATTGTGATAAAGTTTTGTACCGAACACATCCTTAATACGGTATATTTAATATGGTAGTTGCTTTAAAGTACTGATATTTTTTGTTTTAATTCTCTATTTTATTTAAAATGATATTTACATTTTATGTTAAGCATTTTACATTTTACATGTAAAAGCCAGTTTGATACTTTGATATAATATTTACATCACATCAAATATTCATCAGTACAAAATATTTGTATTTTTTCTAATCGTTTATAAGGCATTTCATGACATTTTTTACCATGCGGTTAAAGATGTCATGGTAATAATGAGATTTATCAAAAGAATTTAAATATGAACCAATTGGAATTAGATTCAATTTGTTTGGGAATTTTTTTGTAGCTCATCGGAATCATGAATGTATGAATGATGGAGTACAAAAGGATTCCGTGAGAATGGAATTGAACTTCTTTCATTAGAATATTTTACAGATATTTAAAAAATGGTATTTTTTTAATAATATTTAAAACAAATTCAAAAGTTATCAATTATTTTACATTTTAAAAATGTTTTTTTTTCTCTACAAAATGAGTGGTTAGGATTGAGTCTCCCTGTCTCACAAAATATAGTGGTATAACATGAACCTAACCATATATATATATATATATATATATATATATATATATATATATATATATATATATATATATATATATATATATATATATATATAGAGAGAGAGAGAGAGAGAGAGAGAGAGATAGGTTCATGTGTTTAAAGTAATTATTGTGTTATTGTATGTATAAATGTGGACCAATCATTTTAAAAACCTGGATAGGGCTAAAATTGTAATCTTAGCTTTTAATTAATTTTGGTAATTAATTATTCAATTCATAAACCCTTTAATTTATGCAAAATCATTTACATTTAACCCTTTAAATCCCTAGACAGAAACGAAGGAACAGGCCATGTCAACGCAATGGAGCTTCTGTGATAGTTGGGAAATCGCGAGAAGGTGCAAAGGGAAGAAGCATCGGGACAGCACCGATCCAAGGGGCGATCATGGCGGAAGAGGTCGATGTCTGCGACGGACATCACCGGCGAGCAATGATGAAGTTCAAATTATCGGAGGAACCGCAGAAGGTCTTGGTCTTCAACGTCAGAATCGCGCCTCCACCGGTGACACTAATCGGCCGTCATCGTCTCTGTCGTCGGCTGTTGCGTCGTCGGCTGTCTCTCCTCCATGTGACGATTCAGTTTTCCCCCTGAAAACGATCCAGGCTTGTTTAGGAAAAGATTCCTCTGCAGTTGAAAAGATCTGATTATTGGGTCCGCTCATCGATCCAATTTTTCTGGAGATAAAGATGATAACGCGTGTTCAGCTAGTGACGAACATACGATGCCTTGATTTATGTTGTTGTTGAGCAGCAATTGGTGTGTTTTCTATTTCTTATAATTACTTAAATCATCATAGGATTATTGTCTAAGATGGGGTTGAATTTTTGTTGAAGTTTGTGTGATTTTGGTTAGTAAAGATGAAATGAAGAGGGGATATTTTGCTGCCTTCTTTATGAGATTTGATTGTAGCTCTTAGGATGCATACCAACTAGTCGATAAAATACTTGAACCAACCTTTTCAATTTTTATTTAAGACCGTTATTCAAGGTATGCTTAATTTTCCTTTGGGTATGAACTATGAACTATGAACTACGAAGCATGTGTTTTAAAATTAAAATCCAATTTTATCTTTCTTTGGTATAACAAAAAATATATTTTTTTGAACGAATGAGAGAAATGCCCTCTTTTTTGTTGGTTTGTTGGTTACATAAGGGCAAGAATAAGATTGTTCTTATATTTCTTGACTGGAATCCATGTAGAATGAAAAGAAACATGGGGTTCATTAAGAGGAAACATAAAAGAGAGGGGTGAGTGGAATCATGAATTCTAATTATGTTGGCATTTGTTCACGAATTGTATGAAATCACGAATCCAATTCTATTGGAATGAAATCATGAATTATAATTATGTTGGAATGGAATCACGAATCCATTTCTCTTTAATGGGTTTTGCGTGACTTTATTTTGGTTTGCTTCTTTATGCTTGAATTGTATCTTATATTGTTGGTTTAGAATGATACAGTGTTGAATACCATTATTTTTGTAGGTACGAAACGAGAGATATCAAAGCAAAACATGGTACATATGAAACTTACAACATTCTACTAGAATGGAATCTTGAATTCTGATTCTGTGAGAATAGAATTTTGAAGATGAACATTCTATGGGATGAAGATGAACAATAACCACCAATCTTCCAAAAAGAATGGATTATTCTACCAGAATAATATACAATATAATGAAAAAATATATATGTAATAGTATATTTTGGTAGAATGATTCATATATTGTGCTTTTGTGTTATTAATAAGTGTAACATTTACATAGAATAGTATATAATTTTTTTTTTCTTTTCTAAGAATGAAATGAAATTTTTTTTAACTTGTATCCAAAATTTTGTTATTCTTCAAGAAGTTTATTAAATCAAAATATATATTATGTCATAATGTGTAATTATTGTATGGTTCAATCATATTTGTTATTTTTCTATATATTGATAAAAATATTCCGTCAGAATTTTCGAATTAGGAGAATTATCATCTATACAATCAGATTTTTAAAATTAATAGAATCTATTTTCCTTAAAATATGTAATTTTTCTTTTTTAAATTTATGTTAATTGACTAAAATACCCTTAGAATGAAATTAGTTGGTATTTTTTAATTATATTTAATTTAATAATATGTATTATTCACTTTCCAAAATTAAGTAAAATGATTGGTCCACAATTATGCATACAATAATACAATACTTAGTTTGAATAGAATAACCTAAGTGTATATATATATATATATATATATATATATATATATATATATATATATATATATATATAATGACTAAAAAGTATAAATGTAATATTTTGATTTTTTTTCCTGTTACTCATAAACCCGAATCTGACCCACGAAACCTTAAACTCAGATAATTAAACTGGCTACGAGGATTGACATGTTTATGTCTAATCCTTGTTAAAGTTGAGAGTGACAACACAAGTATTTATATGGATCATCTCTGGATTAAATTTTTATGACCCGTCAACCCGCAACCCGTTAATCCGAAGACAAGATAATTCCCACCATACCTAACCATCATGCATTGTTCGTTAGATCGGCCAATATCCCTTAACCAATTAACCAAAGGCTTAGATAAGCTTTCTGTTTTTAATTGGACTATTCAAACAAAGCCCAATCTTATATGTATTAAAAAGGGTTTATACGCAACATTCTAGTGGAGGATGTTGTGTTGAGGCTTTTCTCGGTCATTTTGTCACACCTTGCAACTATGTTTAGTTCTATCCAAAAGAAGTAAATTACATGTAAGAAAAGGAAACATATTTTAGTTCATTTGTATTAGGAAATGTAATTATAAAACTAATATTTAAAAAGCATATGTTATAGCTTTACAATAAAATAACTAAACAATTACCAAAGCTCAATTTCAACTACGGTAATAAGATCCATGTTTATAAGAATTTATAACACAGGCCTCTAAATCTTAATTATGAAGATAAATTTTCAACAATTGAAGTTTTACTAATTTACTTTAAACTTTAAAGTAATAAAAGTTTTAAATGGGCGAGTTTGCCATTGAATTTGGTAATTTATATATATTACACCATTATATCATAACAATTAACTATTGATAATCAATAACCATTACTAGAACTTATAAAAACGAGGGCAATCACTTTCAACCAAACTCATACCAATTTGGGGTTTAAAAGATATGAAGTTTAACATCAAAAACATGAATTGCAAGAAGTTAGATGATATATGATTACTCTTTTCCTAAACCCAAAGAAGTAAATCTTATACTAAAGTTACATTTTTTTCTTCAACCAATTCTTGTTAGAGACAAAATATATAGATTAAGCTAAATATAATCAATCTATTCACAAAAAAAAATCCAAAACTAATAGAAAACTCCATTACAAACCATCTTTAGTAGCATCCTCCTTTCCTTTTTCAACCATCGATTCTTGAGAATCTTGATGAGCCAAATCATAAGTAGCATGAACCCCAACAAAGAAATAATAAACCAACATCACACCACTACATATAAAAAACCTCTTAAAAGCAATTCCACCCAAAGACCCAATCAAAAACACATTCATCAAAATCGACATCGATGGCAACCACGGAACTAGCGGCACCCCCCAAACCTTCGGCACCCGCCGCTCTCCAACCACCATCATTCCGCCGGTCCCCGCCACCCACAACCCCCCACCCATCGCATACCCCACCCACCCTTTCCGATTCGCCGCCCAAAGCACCGTTATTCCAATCGAAGAACCAATCACCACAAACAAACAAACCATAAACTTCATCAAATCCCTCGAAGAACACGTCTCCTTCACGTAATATCTTCTCACAAGCAATGCAACAGCCATGAGCATGAAGATAAACAAAGTGCTAAAAGATAACACACTCGACAACACATCCAAGCTTGAAAAAAAAGCCACAATGCAACTAATTGTGGTCACTAATAGTGTCGCGTAAACCGGGGTCCCGGTTTTCGGGTGGACTAAAGCAAACCATGGTGGGATCATATGGGCCCGGGCTATTTGAGTTGTGTAACGGGCTTGACCCATTGACCCGATTAGCATACTTGTAAGCATACCTTTTAAAGCACATATACTCACTATATATTTCGCCCATTTCATCCCGATTTTCTCAAACGCAACTGAATAAGCTGCGTCTCTATCGATCTCTGTGTAATTCACCATCATTGTTAGAGCTAATGCCATTAGACAATACACGACACTGATCATGGACATTGATCCTACTAAACCTAAAGGAATATCTGTTGCAGGTTTTCTTGTTTCTTCAGCCATGTTAGCTACCATGTCAAAACCAGTGTAAGACCAGTAAACAACAGCTGCAGCTCTGAAGACTCCTTCAGGTCCGTATGGGAAGAAGGGTGTTAGATTGGAAGATTTGGCGTGAGTAAACCCGACAATGATTATGAACACTATGATTAAGGAACTAATCATGGAAAGAATCATGTTTGAAGATGATGTCAATTTGGTTCCTCTCATTGCTACCATGTTTGCGATGAATAAGATTATAACAGCAATTGGGTCTAGTAAATTGAAACCTTCTGCAAATGAATCGATTCGAATTCGAAGAATGTCAGGGTTAGAACTGAACATACTTGCGAAGTATGATGAGAATGATCGAGCTAATCCAGCTGCACCGGCGACAGCTTCCAGTAGAATGTTACCTGAGAAATCAAGCATAAATCCAAGAAAAATTGTTAATTTGGAACGAAATCGAGCTAATTTAGTTTCAATTGTTGGTTTTGGTGATTACCGGCGGCAATGAAGGCGATGAAATCGCCTAATTCGACGCGGAGAAACGAGAACGAACCACCAGCGATGGGAATTTCAACGGCGAACTCTGTGTAGCAGAAAACAGAGAAAAGGGCGGATAAGCCGGAAAGAGCGTAAGATAAGACGATTGAAGGTCCGGCGTCGTCTCGGGCTTCAAGGCCGGTGATGGTGAAGATACCGGAGCCTACAACTGATCCAAATCCAAGCCAAATTAGATCAACCCAAGTGAGACACTTTCGCATCTCGTTTTCGCTTTGTTTCTTGAGCTCAATGAGTTCAGTTTCATCGGTGGATCGACCGAGGCAGCGGTCACGGAGGCGGTGGAGGGTTTGGGAGAAGGCGGACTTGTAGGCTGAGAGGTTTTGGAAAGAGGGTTCCGGATAGAAGTCTTGTTTGCTGAATCGCCAGTAGGATCTTGGCGGGTGAGGTTGTTGATCCATGGTGTCGGCGGTGGTGATGGCGGAGGAGTGGTGGGGGTTGAGTGGAGCGAGGAGGTTTATACGTGGGTTGTCCTGGTCCGATTGGGAATCAGGGAGCGATTTGTTCGGGATTACCATCGTTCTTTTCGCACCGCCGTAGCGATTAACTTAAAATGGTGTACGGCGATTGATGGACTCATGGATTCCTGATGATACATGAGGTAGAAACTCGCAATGCATACGGAAATTAGCGCGATTTTTTTTATTATAAGATTTATACTTATAATTAATGTTTTGATAAAGATGAATTAATCTTTTATGAAATTAGTTAATGTTAAATAAAATAGGATATTATACGTTTTTTTATTTGATTTTAATATAGTATTAGATGTGAGACCCGTGTATTATATAGATTTATTTAAAATAAAAATTAAATTTAAAAATTTAAATATTTAAGAGGTTTGAATTTATAAGAAAAGTGAAAAAATATTGAATTATAAAAATTAAAGTGTTTTTTTTTCTCTTTTAAATTTAAATAAATAATTTAGATAAGTAAACAAAAGAAATTAATAAAACTTTAACTTGGTAATTTTGAAATTAAAAGGAAAGTTCATTAATAAAATTAATATGCATTTATTAGCACATTTAATATTATGTGAAATTTAATAAAATGGAAATATCATAAAATGACATGTGGAATAAAAATTAATTTAAAATTCATATAAAATTACATGTGGCAAAATAAATGAGTATGTGACATGGGGCAAAAAGATATTTATTTATTAAAGTAGTTTGTTTTAGAGTTAGCACATTATATTTAAAAATATTTATTTAATTAAAACATAACGTTGTTATGTTATCTTAGCCAAATTGAGAAAATAATTTAGTTTTACATATAATAGTAATATTTTCTATACGTGACTCTTGATATAACTATTTTTTTTATAAAATTCTAATGAGGTTCCTGAGGATTGTTATCAGGGCCGACCTAATGTTTGATTCTGTAAAGATAGGGCTTAGGGCCCCAAATTGTAAGGGGCCCCAATTAGTTTCAAGGCCTGCGATTCTTTCTACTACAATCACACCACGAATGATTAAACTTCCCTTCTTATCTCCATAGTCAGACTCGATTCTAGGCCTTCTGCCTTTCTTCTCCGATTGTTTCTTCCACAATTCCACTGCTCCACAGTCGATTGAATCGCTGACTCGCTGCTAACCTGTTGGCTGCTGTTTTCGGTTTCTAGTCTCTCGCGTTTCTCCAGTGATCAAGCCTCAAAGTCAAAACTCTAAAGTCTAAAATCAAAATCAAGTTACAGGTACTTAGGCAATCAACTATTATGTTCATCTATTGTCATTGAATTTGAAACTGTATTGTGCTTCAATGCTTGTATTTTCGCCTTTAAGTTTTGATATTCCTATTGTTTGATTATGTAATTGGATTTCAGGTTAATAACCAATTAGCTGAAACCATTAACCATTCAAACCAGTGTTGCAGTTAGCCTGTGACTAAATAGATACACTGGTGCATAAATAGAGCAAATAGTCACTAATAAAAGGTTGAAATCATCCATAAAGTTAATAGTTCTACTCCTTGTACATAAATGTAGCTTCCCATGCTTCTCGACTACAAAAATAAAAGTGAAGTTCTCATATTAAAAAGTTATAATAAATATTTATGAAAACTTATAACATCATACATTATTAAAAGGTATTTTTTAAAGATGTAAACATATTACTAATTAGTAGGAAACAATAGCAACATACAATATTCAAAGGAAGAAACAGCAATGTACTTGGTACTTGGTAGAAACAACTAAAAATACAAAAATGGTCATACCAATAGCCATAAAATAGTAATGTACTTTTTTTTAAATTTTCTGTCAAAAAAACCACTATCGCAATTCTTTGTAAAATATTAATATCTACCTGTTTGTATCTAAGATTAATGAACATGATTTCCAACAGAATTGAACTTGGACCTCATTTGCAAGTTGCAACCAAGTGTGGGATAGGAATAGAATTGAATTCTAGTTCTAACCAATCTTATATAATCCAACAAAAAATGTTGGCAAACGACTCTTAGTAATTGGTCTATCAAAAATAAGACAATTTTAATTCTTTATGTTTTTAACAATAAGCATTTGGATCATTCTAGCCACAAGCAATCAAATACACACAAGTCATCCACCTCAAATAAGCTTTGTCCCAATACTTTAATTTAATTTGTTTGTTGAATCATTCCTCAAAAATATTGATGCTTTTTGGCTCTTGGTTTGGTTGATTAGCCCTAAACTCCCTCAAAACTGAATTATGATGGAATGTACCCATAATATAGTAAATGTCAAAGGGCCACAAATTTTTGGTTCGCTTAGAGCCCCCAAACTTGTTGAGCCCCCAAATCTAAGTGGTGAAGTTTTTCTATAAAAGAACAATTGGATCCAAGGGCAACATAAAATTAGCAAACAATTCATGGTCTACAAGACATCTATCAAGATTTGGGAAACAACACTAGACACATTCTTAAAGAAAGACAACACCTTGATTATCTTTAAGATCAAAGGTTTTCTACACAATCTTTGTCAAAGAGAGTCATCAGTCACATGCTATTACATCGGGCTAACTCATTATTGGCAACAACTAGATGAAGTATACACTTCGTTATCACAACTGATTTTCAGTTGGTTAATACACCAACAAAAACTCTACCAAAATCAAATTCAACAATATGAAACACGAATAGGATGTGTAGTGATCTACATATCCAGCTTACGGGCAAGTATAGACTTATCTTAGAAATCCATGTTATTACTTTATTATTGCCACTAGGTTATAGCCCGTGGGATCCACAATTAAAATAACATTTAGAATATAATAATAGTTCCATAAATTATAAATTTGAATAAATTTTTATAAAGAGTTTGATGTGTTAATCCTAACTAAATCAGTGGCATAATTTTAGGGATTAAATGTGTTTTGATTATGTTTGATTAGAGTTATTTTTGGTGTAAGATAAGGTAATTGAAAACAGAATTCATGAATCGATAATATAATGACACGTGGCAAACAATAAATACGTATGCTTGTTAGACTGACACGTGGCAACCTAAAACTATTCTTCCTCCCTAATAAATAAAGAACTATTTGCCACATGTCCTCTTCTCCTTCATTTGGACACATGTCATTTTCTAGAATTTATGAATTTTCTATTTTCCACTTGTCATTTTATTAAATTAAAATTCCTCATTTAATATTTAAGGTAATATATATGTAATGTATTTATTAAAAAGGGTTTATATATGTAATGTATTCAATACATTAAAACCTCATTAATTTTAATAATTAAAAAAATTTCTCATTTTTCTTATAAATTCAAAATTTTCAAATTGTTAAAATTTCATATTTAATTTTTTCTAAATAAACTCAAGTATTCTCCCTAATAAATAAAGAACTTTTTGCCACATGTCATCTTCTCCTTCATTTGGACACATGTAATTTTTTAGAATTTTAGAATTTTCTGTTTTCCACTTGTCATTTTATTGTATTTTTCATGTTATTAAATTAAAATTCTTCATTTAATATGTAAGATAATATATATATATATATATATATATATATATATATATATATATATGTAAGGTATTTATTAAAAAGAGTTTATATATTTAATGTATTCAATACATTAAAACCTTATTAATTTTAATAATTCAAAAATTTTCTCATATTTCTTATAAATTCAAACTTTTCAAATC
This sequence comes from Lactuca sativa, assembly GCF_002870075.4. Lineage (NCBI taxonomy): Eukaryota > Viridiplantae > Streptophyta > Magnoliopsida > Asterales > Asteraceae > Lactuca > Lactuca sativa. Next base: position 182,741,974 of record NC_056629.2, read on the forward strand.
CTCCCTAATAAATAAAGAACTTTTTGTCACATGTCCTCTTCTTCTTCATTTGGACACATGTCATTTTTTAGAATTTATGAATTTTCTATTTTCCACTTGTCATTTTATTGTATTTTTCATTTTATTAAATTAAAATTCCTCATTTAATATGTAAGGTAGTATATATGTAAGGTATTTATTAAAAAGGGTTTATATATGTAATGTATTCAATACATTAAAATCTCATTAATTTTAATAATTCAAAAATTTTCTAATTTTTCTTATAAATTCAAATTTTTTAAATTGTTAAAATTTCATATTTAATTTTTTCTAAATAAACTCATGTAATACATGGGTGCCACACCTAGTTTATTAATATAGGGAAATTAATTCTAATTATTTTGTATTGTTTACTGAGTTTCGTTTTTCTTTTTGAGAGATAAAAGATAGTCATTCTTGTTTTAAAATTAGGAGTCTTCACTTATAAATATCTTTTTAGGGCTTTTTCTCCTAAAATAACAACACATTTTCCTAATATCCCCAATGCTCATTTTGACCCTCATAGCTGTTAATTACTTATGCATTATAAATAGGGATGAGCATAGGCGGGTACCCGCCTCATTTGGCGAGAACCGGAACCGGCGGTTCCTAGAAAGTTAGAACCAGAACCAGAACCACTCTAGGCGGTTCTTAAATTTTTGGAACCAGTTCTGGGAGCGGGTAACCCGGTTACATTAACTTTGTTAACTTTTGTCGATAAAACCGCAACTTAGTTCGATCCAAATTGAATTAATTTGGACCAAAGAGGGACGAAATCATACCAATATATTCTAAACTAGTCTAAGTAACACACACATATTTATATGAAATACTAATATATATATATATATATATATATATATATATATATATATATATATATATATATATATATATATATATATATATATATATAAACCGGTTTTGGCGGGTACCCAACGGATAGCGGTTTCGAAAAAATGAGAATTGGAACCGGAACCGCTTAAGGTGGTTCCATAACTTTAGGAACCGGAACCAGAACCGCTTAAGACAATTCCGGTTCCAGAACCGGCAGTTCCAAAGCGGGTACCCGGTTCCCATGCTCATCCCTAATTATAAATAGAAATAAAACACCATTTTTCGTTATTATTTAAATTAAGTTCAACTTATTAGTCAATATCTTCAGCCATATTACATACTAAATAAATTGTTTTATTTAGTTTTTTTAAAACGACAAGTACTGTTTATCAATTAATTCTACTCTTAAATCTATATTTTTGTCACTACCCGACTTAAAACCTCGACCACTTGAAAATAAATATTTTTTTCAACACATACCGATACCACTTGACCAAATGCTATTTGTTATTTTTTTATTTAATTAAACCACGACTAATGGATTATGAAGTGATTCAATATTTATTGTTACTAGGTGTAAGACCCATCTATTATATGAATTCATTTAGAAAAAATTAAATATAAAAATTCTAAACATTTGAAAAAGTTTAAATTTACAAAAAAATTAGAAAAATATTGAATTATTAAAATTAAAGTATTATTTTCTCTTTTAAATTTAAATAGATAATTTAGATAAATAAACAAATAAAAGTAATGAAGTTTTAGTTTAGAAATGTTGAAATTAGAAGGAAAGTCAATTGTTGAAATTGATATGCATTTATTATAACATTTATTGCAATTATTACATTTAAAATTTAATAAAATAGAAAAAAAAAAAAACAACAAAATGTTACGTGGAAAAAATTTAATTGAAAATAACCACAAAATGACATTTGACCAAATCAATAAGATTGTGATATATGGTAAAAAGATTTTCATTTATTATAGTAAATATGATTCTCCACTTCCTACAATCTATTGGTTACTCACTTTGATTCAATAATTCGCAAAAGATACTTGAATAGATATTAGGAGAAATAAATAAAAGTCATTTTTTCAGTTATTTTTATGGTTTAATCATCATATTAATTTCATCGATGAAAACAGCAACTTAAATTTGATGAATTTTTCTATATCGACCGTTTTAACCTTCTATAACATAATAGCATGAATACAATATGAATTTTTGTTAAAATTTAATGGTTTTAATAAAATATTTAAGTTTATCATCAAAATTTTCATTAAATTCATTAAACTTCAACAAAATTTTAAATAGTAACCAGTTTAATTTAACCTATTATTGAAGGTTAAAGTGGTCCACAAAAAAATATATAAAACCAAAATATAGTGGTCCATATAGTTTCTTGCTTGGTGTAGAGGGTGGAAGAACTTGGAGATAGAGAATGAGAATATATGAAATGAAAAAACAATATTATATCTAGCTAAATGTAACACGATGATAAAAGTTATTGATTACATTATTAAATCATCATATAGGTATGGCATTAATTTATGTTGACATTACGTTAATGTGTCCATTTGTTAGAAAATTAAACTTTTTAAACATTTGGAAATTATGTTTGCCGTGATAGACCCACCAAATAATTCAAAGTTTTAAGACTTTTGTGGACATAAGACATCCACCTAATAAAAATAATAATTCAATGACTTAGCTACCGGATGCAACACGAAAAGAGTTTACCAATTTGTAACACACTCACCACAAAATAGTTTAATCTGATTAACCTGTTCAACTTATTTTAGACTCGGACTAAGACTAGGAATAATACAAACATCTTTCGAATTAATATATATATATATATATATATATATATATATATATATATATATATATATATATATATATATATATATATATATATATATATATATATATATATAGAGGATTAAGTTCAAATGAGAACACTACTTTATGTTACTGTTCTACTATGAATTTAATATGTATAGTATTGTAGTAATTATAATATGAATATATATTTAATTTTATATGGCTATTCTACTATAAAATTTATATATATGTGTAGTATTTTAGTAAATTCTAATCTGAATGTTAAATATGTGATTGTTCATATATTCGATGATGAATAATGTCATAAAGTTGTACATATAAAATTTTAATGTGTGATTGTTCGTATATTTGTTGATTAATAATGTCATATCTTTGTATATACAAAATTCATAGTAGAATAGTAACATAAAGTAGTGTTCTCACGTTCTCACATTAAATAATGCTCTCATTTGAACTTAACCCTATATATATATATATATATATATATATATATATATATATATATATATATATATATATATATATATATATATATATATAATATATTGATTATATCTTGAATTTTAAGAACTATAAGTTATAAAACTTTTTGTACAAATCAAATAATTCATTAATATTTGTCAAAAGTTTAAAAACTTAAATTAAGAAAAATAATTAAGAAATTCAGTTTGGAGCAAAATGAAAATTTTAAAATATTAAATTCATGTATATAAATTAATATATATTTCTTAAACTAGATATCAATATTAATTAATTTACATGAATAACATAAACAAACAATATAAATATAAGATATACCGTTACACATAAATATTTTATTTAAAAGTGATAATTTTTTATTACATAATAATTAATAATAAAATTAAATAATTATTTCCTCGTAAGAAACTATTTGCCAAAAAACTATTTATCATTGTTGGCTTTGCACGGACAAACAACTAATTAATATATATATATATATATATATATATATATATATATATATATATATATATATATATATATATATATATATATATATATATATATAATTTTGCCAACAAACAAGATGGGAAAATTAATAAAATAATGTATTATGTACACAATTACATGCAAAGTTTCTCTATTACTTGTCATCTAATTGTCTTTGTCAATAAAATAAATTCATTTCTTGTATTGAGGAAGAAAAAGTCAACGAACAGCAAACATTTTGGTTTACAGTTGATTCATAACTCAAAACAGGGTTTCAATTTTCAATTCTTCTTTATCATAATTCCTTAACAAGAATGGAAGTAATTGCCATCACCATTATTGCTTTCATTTTCTTGGTGTTATTATTAACAGTTTTGATCACTCTCTTTTATAATGGAGGCAACGGTGAACACCACCGGAGGGAATTTCACAAAAGATCAACCACCATGGATCAAAGCCGGGTGCCGCCAGCTGATCAGTGATGGTAGGCGGCGAGTGGTGGCGGTAGATGGCGGATGGTGGTGGAGGAATATATGAAGACTGAAGAGGCTGACATTGAAGTCAAACTATGAGGTAGCTTGTGTTTATATGTTATTATGTGTTTGTATAATTTTGAAATTATATTTAATATTTGTAAGTAAAGTGTAAAAGTTTTGTTGATTAAATTTCGTATAACATGATTAAAGCGACAAGATCCCATTAATACGAAACAGCCATGAAAAGTTGAAAACACATCTTTAAAAGTATACGCAAACGCAATCATCGCATTCCAAGAAACTTAATTTCTTTAAGACATTTCATCGAACACTTTCCGGGCATTCCTGGAATCCCATTATCTTTGCGTTAGAATATTGATATCCGATTGAGTGGCGTTAATCATTTACTCTTCGTATTATCATAATAAAGTATAGCGCATTGAAGATCATTACCCTAAATTCGTGGCGATAATCGATATCTTCTTAATGATGATTACGAAACTAAAGTGGAGGAAACAGTTGATTAATCTAGAATTACGGTTTTCCGAATTTGATGATAAGGAGAGAATTACTTACGAATCACGATATAGGTTATATGTGACATCTGCGTTCAATACGAAATATGCTTTATATCAGATTCCACTAGTTTATAGCTTTAGAAAGCGAAAAAGCTTCATTCAACATCAATGGTAGTAAACTGAAATTCCTCCTGATTTGAGTCCAATAAGATAAAAGCATCGTCAACCCACGATTCATTTGTTTATTGTTGGTAAAACGAGAGAATATAATCATATATCACCACCTTTTCGGAACAAGTTCTTACGTTTTTTTGGCAATTAGATGCTAATGTTTTTCGGGCATTTCAACAAGTTTGGAAAAAAAAAAATCAAAAGCAGAAGATGCAAAGCATTTGAAAAAAATGGTCGATAGATGCTGATTTTGACTTGTACCTCACACTCACAATTGCAGATTCCCTCACGTACATCAAGAACTTGTCCCACGAATAATATTAGTTCTTGCTTTTTGAAGAACAAGTGCTAAAGTGGGGTTCTTAGCAAAAGGATGAAGGGTAAATCCGTAACAACCATCGAATCCACTTTAAGTATGTTTTTCAAATTAACTAATTATTCGCAATATTAAAAAAAATGTAAGTTGCGCTAAGCATAATAATATAATATTAGATAGTTGAAAAAAATAATTTTAATATGTTTGACAAGTTTGACGAAAACTACCTTATAAGCTATATAATAATTATAAAATTACATAAATTCACAATTAGATGTATAACTGAAACCAGATTTACACCATTTTATTGGAGGCAAAATGCATTGATGTGCCCTCCACTCTTTGTCCCTTTGGAGATGATGCATGTGTTAATTTCTTGCGATTTAGCCTTTGATTTATGGGCTTTCATAGAAAAATGGTGTGATATAGATATTGAGAAATTTACAATTGTGGTCAAGGTAGTGCAATAGATTGATATCGTTCATTTGTCTAGTTCTAATTGTATGGTGTTGGAGGCGATTGTTAGACAATGTAGAAGTTTATTTGGAATTTTAGAAATTGTATTGTTTGTAATGATCATAGATTGAGTAATGGTTCTTTAAAAGATTCAATAGTTGAACAACCATTTTCTTGGTTTATGGATAGGAATAGAAAGTAAAAAAGTTAGTCCAAACAATAAAAGTTACTAGTATAATCTCCGTCTCTTTAGTTGTTTTTTTTAATCTAAGTTTAAACTTATTATTCGAAACATATGGGTTTGGTCCCAAGAAAAAGGGGGGTCTTACATTTATTTTTTTCAATCCACTAATGGCCACATATACGTTACTAGTATAATTTTCGTGTGTACTAAGACTATACCATGTGGTGGTGTATTGTCATAGGCATCCTAGATTCCTATCTGGCCAACATTGTTAGCAGTCGATAGCAAACAGTAGGGGTGAATATTTGGATCGGATCGGACCGGTTTCGGAGAATACTGTGGATCATCGACTGGATCAGATGAGACTTACCGAGTCCAGGTCCGGGTTTTCCGGTTTTTGGACCTGTTTGGACCGGTACAACTTTATATACGTACGGTACAACTTGTTAAAATGCGTTTTTAGGTTTGATACAACTCGTTAAAACAAATATGTTGTTGGGTTTGATGTGTTACAACTTGTTAAAATGAATATTTTTTTGGGTTTGATACGGTACAATTCGTAAAAATGAATACACTTTCGTTTATTGTACCCTTTGGACCGGTCAAACTTTGATTATTTATACTTTATACCATTTTGTTTGAAAGATTGTAACTCACCAAATATAACACCAAAAAACAACAAATTTATAGTCTAAAATCATCTACAAATTCTAAATTACATGTTGAAAAAAAAAACGCATGTTAATCCGACTTAAAATGAATGAGATATGTTTGTTTAAAGAATTTCACAAGATACAAACTGTAAATTTCTTGCTGAAAAACTGAAATATTTTAGCTTTGATATCTCATCTTTGAAAGATTGTAACTCATTGAATATAACAACAAAAACAACAAAAATATAGTCTAAAATCATTTACAAACTTTAGATTAGACGTTGGAAATAAACGCATGTCAATCCGACTTAAAACGAATGAGATATTTTTATTTAAAAATTTCATAGAAAACAAAAGTTTAAAATTCTTGCCGAAAAGCTGAAATATTTCAGCTTTGATATCTCATCTTTGAAGCATTATAACTCATCGAATATAATACCAAAAACAACAAAATTATAGTCTAAAATCATCTACAAATTCTAAATTACATGTTAGAAAAAATCGCATGTTAATCCGGCTTAAAACGAATGAGATGTGCTTGTTTAAAAGATTTCAAAGAATACAAAAAAATTTCTTGCTAAAAAGCTGAAATATTTCAGTTTTGATATCTCATCTTTGAACGACTGTAACTTATCAAATATAACCAAAAACAATAAAATTATAATCTAAAATAATCTACAAACTCTAAATTATACGTTGGAAAAAACCGAATGTTAATCCAACTTAAAACAAATGAGATATGTTTGTTTAAAAAATTCTACAAAATACAATTTTTTTTAAAAAAATAAGTCGATCCAAATCGGTTTTTACGTGGAACCGGCCGAACCGGAACGGTTTTGTTGAAATCCTAGAAGTGAGAACCGGTGCGGGGGTTCAAAATATGGTTCTGTCTCGTCTGGTCTGGTCCGGTTCGCTGGTCTGATCCGGTCCACAAGTCCAAATGCTCACCCTTAGCAAAGACTGCCCTTGCTCATTTTTATGGCAACAATAAACCAATGACATGCTATTGTCGTTCAAAAAAAATAATTGTTTAAGGGATATAATCATTGAAATAGTTGTTTTATATATATATATATATATATATATATATATATATATATATATATATATATATATATATATATATATATATATATATATATATATATATATATATATATATATAACCAAAATGATTATTTTAAACCTCATATGAAAGAACTACCTTTTAGGGAGAAGGGAGTGGTTCCCTTCCAGTGGCGGAGCCAGGACCAAAGTAAAGGGGTATCCTAATTTTTTTTCCCGGGACTTGGCTTTCGGTTTAAACCCAAATCTTAATCGAATATTTATCTAACCTCAAGTCTTGTTAGAATATGTAAGAAGCAAGAATAGAACTCAAGACCTTTGCTTGAATAAACCAACGCCTTAACCAACAAACCAATTGTTTGTTTGTGTTTATAAGTGGAGGGATGCATATATATACATTATACCGAATTTTTTTTGAGGGATGCGTAAACAAAAATTACACTACCGAAAAAAATTTGAGGGGTATCCGGGGCTACCCCGGGATCCCCTTGGATCCGCCCTTGTTCCCTTCCAATTCACACAACCCATTATCACATTCGCTCAATATCAGTTTTTTTCTCTCTTTTTTCTTTTATCTTTTCCAACCTACATCACATGAAAATACCATTTTTTTCCAACTTACTCAATTAAAAACATATAAAACAATATAGTGTACAAATTCTTAACCATACGGTACGAGAGAGAGAGAGAGGGAGAGGGAGAGAGAGAGAGAGAGAGGAGGAGGAGGAGGAAGAGGAAAGTGGCTTCCTCAAACTGCATGTGATTCCAAAGCCTCAACCTGCTTGTTCTCGGGGCAATCCCCCGACAGTACTTTCGGTACTGCCAACCCAAAAATGCCACTTCCAAATCAGACCTCCATTACAATTTGTGCGAAAAATTAATAAGAGTCAATAACATTTACTAAATCAGGTTGGTATATGTCTATCTAATCTGCTCTACACACTATTAATTATATGTGGCATTTTTGCGGTTAACATTTATCAAAATGGGTAAGTCGTCAATCCCTAAAACGGACTACGTAATGATATGTAATGTACTTTGTCTGCTGGGTTATGGGCAGTCATTTTACTAGTTATAATCTACCCTTGTGTGATTCCTGTTGATAAATATACTCGGGGGGTGGGTGCAGGGCAGACGATTCTAAAGCGAACTCAAGAAGGTGAATATATCAAATTTGAGCAACCGTTGACAAGTAATGTGGGCAGATTTGGTCAGGGAGATGCAGAAATAGTACTTCAAGATCCATTATGTGGTTCATATTCTGGATTGGGTTAATTCCCATAATAATCGGATGAGTTAAGTTATAGACATGAAAGCGTAAGAACTCAATAGATTCCCTTCTTTGTTTGTTTGATTTGAGGGAGAAGGTCCCGTTGAGCAGAGGTTATTAAATCGGTAGGGGTGGGCGTATTTCTTCTTATCATTGGGAAGGAAGATTAGAATTAGATATTGATAGAAAAACAAGGATATGGGTTCGTGTGAGTAGGCAACAAAAACTATATTCTACTTCTATTATCAACTATGGGATTGAATATAAGAAAAATTCTAGAGAATGTTTGCTATCCTGAACTATTTTTGTTTTTTCTGAATGATAAAAAACAAATAGGGTCAAAAGAAAATGTTATTTTGGAGTTTTATCAACAATTTGCTTGTGTAGAGGGAGATCCAGTATTTTCTGAAACCTTATCTAAGGATTTACAAAAAAATTCTTTCAACAAAGATGTGAATTGGGAGGGGTTAGTCGACGAAATATGAATCAGAGACTGAACCTTGATATACCCTGGAACAATACATTTTTGTTACCACGCGCTGTATTAGCAGCAGCGGATCATTTGATTTGAATCAAATTTGGAATGGGTACACTTGACGATATGAATCATTTGCAAAATAAACGTATTCGTTCTGTAGCAGATCTTTTACAAGAGCACTTTGAATTGGCCTTGATTCGTTTAGAAAATATGGCTTGAGGAAACATGTATGCAACACTTAAGTATAATTGGACACCAACTCCTCAGAATTTGATAAATTCAACCCCATTAACGTATACTTATAAAGTTTTTTTTTTCTGTTTACAATGTATATCGTTATTCTAAATACATATCTTTACAGCTATGATTTATGAGATTATAGCCACACACACTATATATATATATATATATATATATATATATATATATATATATATATATATATATATATATATATATATATATATATATATATATATATATATATAAGTGGAGGTTGTTGTAATGTCATAATCAAGCTAAAAATTATTTAAACAAATCAACTATTTAAAATTACATATTGAAATCATGGGCGGATCTACATTGGATCCTGGGGTATCCCGAGATGGCCTTTAAAAAAATTTCAGTAGTATAAATTTTTCCGGAAAATTTTGTTTATGTTGTAGTCAATAATATAAATATGTTTAGTGAATTAATAACAAAAGTCATAGTTGGTTTAGGTGGTTATGGTGATAAAGTGTTTTTTGGAGGCTGCAAATTCAAATCTACTTACAACCATTTATTTTCTTTTATTTTCGCATCTATATAAAGGGATTTTATATAGTAATATACGAATTTTATACCTATTATATTATGATCTTTTGAAAATTAAACACAAGTACTAAATTGTCCATGTGGTAGAATGCTGAATTTTTAACTTGGATGTTCCTATTTCGAATCTCGACCTTGACATGGGTGCCTTTTTTTATTTGTTTCTATCCTATATCATTTCAACTTTTTTCTTATAATTCTAAAATGTCTCACATCGGCCATAACATAAAACATAGCTCCTATACATGTGTTATATAAGCAACACACGTTTCTAAATTCTCAGCAAGTTAAACTTTCAAATGAGTTTGGGTTTAAACCCGAAACTAAGTTTGAAAAATCGAAAAACCAAACTCATCGGCTTGGGAAACCCCTTTACTTTAACTCTGGCTCCACACCTAATGAAATGACCTATTTCATTTTAACAACTTACATTTATCTATAACTTTAGTATGTAACTTTATTGGTGTTCAAGACCTACATACATCTAACTTGTTTATAAACATCATACATGGATCTACTTATGTTATGTTTCATGCGTCACAAATAACTCATAAGTTTGTTTATTTTTCGAATTTTTTTGACTGTCTTGTTTGACAAACCAAAAAATGTCATACATTAACTTTTCAAAAAAAAATGTTATACTAGTGTTTCAACCATCTTATGGAGATTTATTTTTATAATTCTCCTAAATATATTATTTATTAATTATAAAAAATTCAATCTTCTAAACGTCATTTTATATATTTTAACTATTTTATCATTATTTTTTTTTCATCAAAACTCTATTTTTATTGGTTAGATTATCATCTAACAACTAACTTATTATCTTGTTTTTCCGCTATTAATTAATCTGTCAAATATATTTTTATTTTTTAGAATAATCAAATATGATGTTTTCGTGTATATATAAATTAATAATTAGTACGAGATAACCCCTTTTCTTGTTTCGACAGTCAATCATGTAATGGTTTGACTAACATGATTCATAGACAACATGCGTTGTTGAGTTTAAGGTCTAATAATTTGTTTTGTTTTAATAATTAACCAAATCTCCGTATTCTGTTAATCTTTATTAAAATATGTTTGATAACTTATAACTAGCTTTTTTAGACTATGTTAGGTGTTCAATGAACTTATAATGAAAAACTTAAGATTAGAAAGCCTAGACGTATTGTTACGATCCAACACCCACTATATTTTTTATATGAGCAATGTTCGTTTCTAAAAGTCATAGGAGCCAAGATTATTTTTCTAAGATATATGGGCTACGTTTTTGTCTACATTAAGATTGTATGTGTTAGTCATTGTCCTCTGCGTTATAACTGTTAATCGGTATGGAACGTGGAACGTCATGTATAGATTGACGGTAACGATTTATACGGGTAGACATTACGCTAACGGTTGCTAGCTACAACCATCGTATGACGAGTCGAAAGCAGACGTTGACGTTTCTACACTACTTATTCCACGACATTTACAAAATCGTTGATATGGACTTTCAACACTCTCCTTTGTAGTGTTGGTGCAGAGGCTTCGAGTCGCAGTTCTGTTATGAGCTCATTATAAATCCCAAATTTTTTCCGTTACCGTATAGATCTTAAATAGGATTGCGGGGTTTTGTTCACATATAGAAATTGAAAGAGGCAATAGATAATTGGACAATGTGACTAATAATGATAAGTGTCATTACTAAAATTAAGTCATATACTTAATTAAATTCATGACCTGATTGAATAAAGGTAGGGATGAGCGTGAGACGGAATCATTTTTTGAGAATCTTCTCCTGACACTAACATAAAGGTAGGGATGAGCGTGAAACGGAATCGGTACCGACCAGTACCGTTCCCGATTTTCCAAAAACCGAATTCGATCAAAAGTTAATCCCGAGTACCGAACCAAATTAAAATCACTGGTACCTAGTACCGAAAACCGTACCGGCGGTACCGAATCCCAAATTTTGTATATTTGGAGTACCAAGTACCGTCCCATATTTTTAAATTCGATACGGTTCGGTACCGGTTTCGGTACGGTACCGGTACGGGATCAGGATTTGGAAAAAACTGTTCATCCCTAAAAGTATAATATGATACTTAAGAGTTATTGTGACAGGTAAACACAATGTTCATATAGGAGAATTTTGTCATGCTGAATGGATGTCGATTCCAAATTAAATAAGAGGAGACTTAATAAATACTACGATACGACCATATTAGTTTTATGAACTCAAAATTTATAAGTTATACAAGTAAACGATACCACCACTTGTAAAAAATTAAAAGAGTGCAGTTGATTATTTTATACTTTCACAAGGTGTGACACTTTTTTATTTTATATAACTTGATATTTAAAATCTTTATATAAATACATTTGATCATAGAAACGGTAAATTTTGTTATAAGTTTGAATTACTTTTATATTTTTCAAATGTTTTACTTTGGATTTGAGCAAGCAATATTTATATATGAGTCCAAAAACACTTTTATAATAAATATATTTTATACTTGATTAAATTAGTACGGATTTATAAAAGCTGGTCAACCAGATAAAATTTTATAAAACATTTTTTGTGATAAAAGTATTTGTTGTTAAAACCTGTAGAACTCACCAACAATTTTTTGTTGACATATCTTGATGCATGTATTCTCAGATTTATTATCAGGTTGGAAGAGTTTGCATATAAGACTTTCCGTTATTCTAGTATTCCTTTGTAAATGCTAAATTACAAGGCGTGTGTCGTGATTTAGCAATAACCATTCACAATGTATTTTCTATTTCGATAATAATATAATATTATATTTGTAATGTTCAATGTATGTTCAATAGTTGTGATCACTATTTTACAATGTTCTAAAAATCTTGCCATTCCATGTCATGGCTACAAGGCTTGTATTTGCTGTCAAACTTTGACAAAAGGTTGTCTTAAGTCACATAGGTATATGAAAATGAATAATAGTCGAAAATATATAAAAAAAAATTATTAATTATATACAAAATTCTCGCCTTAAGTCACATTTTACAAATTACATGGCTCACCACTATTCAAAAAAGCTTGAGGCTTGACATTGCCGTCAAGTTACGTCTTACGTTATTTAGAACCTTGCTAATTTATGTCGCGCACTTCGGCATTTCCACCGGCAGTCTGGGGTGTGATAGATTGGTATCAGAGCTATTGGCTATAGCGAACTAGTATTTTCTTAGGAAAACATGACTATGGCCTAGGGCTTACTCTCTTAGGTTAGATATATACCTTAACGTACAAGTATAGAGTTATATATAAACTCGAACCCTCGAATACTAATACGACATGTTAAAACGTTGTCGCGGACGTCTGAAACAAATAAAGTATCGTTGCTCAAATTCACTAAAGAATAGCATGTGAAGCAGGGTCGAATCCTTAGGGACACAGTCTAATGGTCAATGCCTCTTTGCGTAAGGTACACACACTAGTCATAAAATAGAAAATATAAAACAGGGGATTTTGTTGTAAATTATTAACTAAATAACAGTGAAAATAAAATAAAGTACATTCAATAATAAAAAGTGATTTCAGTTTAGTTACGACTTTCCTAATTATACAATCAAAGCAAAGCTAGTTATCTAAAACGTGTTCGATCTAAGTTGGTACTAAGAACAACTAATAAGCTCTAGTAGATTCTCTTTTACCTAGTTAATTAACCAAAACTAGTTCTTCAGTTAATCCTAACTTTTTACCAACCTAGTTAAACAAGCTCTTAATCAAGTTAGAAAAGCAGAATTATGATATGTGTAAAATTCCCAGGAATATTTCAATACTTCTCACAAGCTCAGAAACATATTTCAGTTTTTAACAGAATCAACTCCCAACACGTGCGGATCTATTATTTCTTACTTATTACCAGTTGATTAAAACAATTATGGATTCCATTATTTGATTAACTAGATTGATTTAATCTTAAATTAGGTGATCTGGCTAAAAAGTACTAAAATCAAGCATTCATTAAGCACAGAACTGAAATAACTAGATATAATCACAAATTAAAAACCAAATCTAATGATTGATTACATTAAAAGTACTAATATTGTAGAACTGAAATCTAGGATTTAGTCATACATGGCTAAAATTCAATCAAAACTAATGAAAAGAAAGATTAAACTACTAATTGTAACATCCAAAAAATAGTAATAAAAATTTTGATTTTCAAATCATCAAATTCCCACAATGTTTGCTCCAAAATCAGCCATAGTAAAATGTATCACAATCATCAATGTAGAAAATCAACATGGGATGTAGTGCAGTCAAGTCGGACCCTTCCATTAGGATCTAGAAATACCTAAAAATGTTTAAACCATAAAACAGTAAGCACAAAGCTTAGTGAGCTCCCCAAAATACCACATACCATACGTAACATCTGGCCTCGCCCATCATATCAGGCCCCACCCACACCTCGGGCCTCACCCATCATACAAATGGCCCCCTCCTAACATACAAACGCACCCAACCCAACATACAAACGGGCCCATCCCAACATACAAACATGCCCAACCCAACATACAATGCAAGATTCTTAAAGATAGTTAGCATCCTACATATCTAGCATCCAACAACTCACATATCGAATCAAACAAGGTCTAACCTTAGTCTATACTCTAGAACTAGCAATTTTGACCAAAAGTTAACCCAGGTGAGCAAGTCAAAGGTCAAAGTCAAAGTCAATGGTCAACATCACTGTAAGCTGAATCTCATTTCATGACCAACTCTTGGTTACGTCGTGAGAAAAATGAACTCGGCATAATAAAAAAATCGGTCATGATCCAACTTAGTAACGATTCAAGCTACTGTCACGTCGTGAAGATCAACCCATCATGTCATGACATAATCAGTCCAAAATAATCGGTAACCCCCTTCCCTCAATGACTAGGAGGTTGTCATGTTGTGAAACTAGACTTTCCACAACTTAATGGATTCAGATTCCAACCATTAATCTTTCCACTCAATTCTTCCAAAAGGCTTCCTAACATCCAGTACAACCTAAAGATCAATGCTTTTCCGCCACGCATGTCTATTATGATTCTAAGGCTCAAACTAGGTCAAAAATGGAGGGACAACACCAAGAATCTCATGCATGGATTCAATACACTAGCAAACTTCAGATCCAAAGCATATAACACTCAAAGAACCTCAAGGATACATAAACTTGCCAACTTTATGGAATCCCACCGATTCAACTTGTTCAAACTTGAAGATAAAGGGATAAAAAATAGATCTAGCAACCTAGAACAATAAGGTTTTGATCTTAAACACTTGTAATGGTCCACAGATGCCCAAATGAAGTCCCAAAGGTTGCCAAGATGCTCACAACACTACCAAAGCCTTCTTCTTCATTCAAAAGCAACCAAAAGCACCAAGATGAGCTCAAAAATGGAGGAGATGGATTAGGGTTTCTTCAATGGGGTTTAGGAGGCGATGAAGGTTAAGGGCGAAGGAAACCCTAGCCATCCACTTCCTTTAAATAGGGTCCAACTCTGAAGATTAGGGTTTTCCCCTGATCAAGTGTCTAGTCGTCATCATCATAGCATCACCTCGTGGTACTTAAACGAGACTCATGTCTCTTGCAGCCATGTCACATCGTGATGGTGCCTCCCTCACATTGTGACCCACTAAAAACTTATAATTCACTTACAATTCCATACCTAGAGGATCCGGATGTTACACTAATTCTTACTAGACTAGATGACAGACACGATCCACATCCTTTAAATCTTTAGAAAGTGGTGAAAACTAAGAAAGATCACCTCAAAATCATCTCTGGTCGACTAGGAACTGTTTGTGGTGACTAGGGTTCAAATGGGGGCTTTATACACGAAAAAAACAACAAAATCGAAGGAATCTGAAAAAACACAAACACGGCGTGTCGCGGCCGTCCTTAAAAAGCTGTGAATTGGTCTTTTAATGGAGTACGTTGCTAAATCTTACACATATATGAAAAACATGATCATGGTTTAGGAGTAAACACGATCGTGTTTTGTCTTCGATGTCCCAAAACTTGATTTCTGGCCCAAAAAAGTTGTGAAGGTAAAGCACATTCATATAAGGAAAAACATAATCGTGTTTTCTAAAAAATGCACATTTCGGATGTGATCTCTTCAGTTTCATCAAATCCAATGCATGTTCTAGTTACATTAGGTATTTTAGTTCCATTAAGCTCCAAATATGCATCCAAGCTGCTTCCAATGTACCGCTCGACTCGAAATATTTGAAAATGACATAAAACATGAACAGTATGAGAACTCTCACAAAATACATGAGCTAAAAATTATTTAAACTAATGCACATGAAAAAACATTAAATATGATGCAAGACACTAATAAAAACTACCATACAACATGTATAAAATGACATATATCACAACACAAGGTTTTAGGTCAAACACCTTATCTACGTTTGTTGTACATGGGCTCAACCACAACAAAATGTAGATTGATCACCTATGCTTAATTATGGTTAAACTGATGCACATTTAAGCTTGGATTCAATAGTTAGTAGATTAAAACGCTTGAATTCTATAAATTTTAAGGAAGATCACAGTTCGAATTGATTAAGAACTCTCAAAAATTTAAGTGAACACTTTACAAGCATTTGAACCATCTGACTTATGTTTGAACCATCCAAGTTCAAAAGAAGGAAACCTACACTTACCCTTCGTCTTTTGTGACCCTTTTGAATGTGAAAAAAAAAGACTAAATAAAAGCATGAAACATGAAAGTCGTTAGAAATCTTGTTTAGTTTCCAAAATATCTCGATTCGAATAAATCAGAACTTCAGAACTCGAGATTTGGTCAAAACATCGAGTAGTGGTCAAATGTCTCTGCAACATTTTCTTTATGAATTTGCACAATTTGTTCCAATACTTGATAGTTCCTTTTCACTCGTTCGAAGTGAAAATTCTGCCCTTGGAAGAACGTTTACTACACATAATACTCATAATAAAGTTAATCTTCAGCAAATCCACGTCAATTCTAAATGTTTAGCACAATTGTAATATTATCGCTTATAGCTACAATGATATTCTCATGCAACCCATTTCTCTTTAAAGCAATTGTAATCAGATAAAGAAATGTCTCACAAGAGATCAATGAGTGAGCATCCAACACAATCACTTGACACGGCTACAACCAAGTTAATTATCGAAACAACAAGTAGCTAACACATTGGCCACTTACGAAGCCAACATGAACAAAGCCTTTGACCAAATTAGAAATGGAAGCAACAACCATAGAAATAATAGTGATGTTCCAAGGACATGCACACACGAAGAATTCACAAACCACCAACCGAGATCCTTGTACGACAATGAACGAGTTTTTAAGAATGACGCTTTCGGTTGAAAAGATGGAATCAATATTCCATGTGAATTCCTATGCAAAACAATGACATGTTAAGTTTTCCACTTGTAGTATTATAAACATAGCCTCACCTGGTGGAACTATTGGATTAAGATGTCTAAGATCGTAACTAAATTGGTATATACTTGAACTAAAAGAAAAGTCCTTTTTGGGTTGCCCTCAAAATTAGTAATTGTGTAGAATGACATTTGGAGAAAGAGGTTGATTTATTGATTTATTATTATGTGATTAATATATTAATTAGAATAGTATTGTTTAATTAATAATTAATCATAAATTAACCGGAATTAATTTTAGGATTAATTGGATTAATTAAATATGCAAAGACTTAAGTTGTAATTGCTTAAAAGTTGAACAAGAAAAGGATTCTAGATCCTTCGTAAGGTGGCTGAATTTTGGCTTGCCCATTAGCATTTCTAGAATGCTTAATGTGGATAATAAAAAAACTAGATAAATACTAGATTTGTAATAATCTTATTTTATTTCAAATTAAGAATTTTAGGGTTTGACTATAAGCTACAAATAAGACCTTCTGGGTGCCTCATTTTGGTCCAACAACACATACACACACACACACAATAAGAGCCAAAATTTTGCTCTCATCTCCTCTCTCCTCAAGTCTTCTTGCTTCCCAAAGCTTTTGAAGAAAAAATTTATTTGGTTATTTTCTATGAAAATCAAAATGTATGTAAACCCTAATATCTTGTATATTGTGATTATTAAAGGGTTCCTTTAGGGTTCTAGATGTTCAATGTTTTATTGCTATCAATTAGAAAAAAATATAGATCCTTTATAAGTTGCATGTGCACTTAAAAGTTAAGATTTTCTGCTTCACATGTTTTGTTATAACCTATAAAACCTATCAGTGGTATCAGAGCCATAGTTTTCTATTAATTGTGCATAAAATTAAATGTGTTAAAACTAGGGTTTATTGAAAATAAACCCTTTTGGCTTGAAAATTTCGACTTTGGCTAGGGTTTCTTGAAACCCTAGACTCCACCCCTTATTTTCGAAAATAGTTAGGATTCCCTTAGGGTTTTCTAATTTCCTTATATATTATTTTAATTGCCATAAAATTTGAATAGTTAAAACCTGATAATCCTAAGCCCTAATTTTCAAAATTTAGTAGGTTTTTGGATAACAATTAAATTTGAATATTTTATTAATTTAATTGAAATAATTATTTAATCCCTAAATGATTTAAATTAATTTAATTAATAGTTTAATTAAATGATAAAGATTAAATCATAGTTGGTTTAGAATTTAATTAAATAAAAGTTTAATTTAGATAATTAACATTTAAACCTTGTATTTTGAAAAGTTTTAAAATATAACTTATATATAATATTAAAAGTTTAATTACTATATGTATAAGAAAAGTCAATCAAATTAATAGTAGGCCTCATTCACGAAACCATGCTATAAAGAGGGTATAAGGAAATGGCCTATAAAATGACCACTAAATGGGTGTCCTTTTCACCCACCATTCCTCTGTGTGGTGGAGGGTCATTAGCCGAACAAGTTTGATAGGACATAATCTCATTAAAAGTATAATGATATAAAGTACTAGAACCTTCTTTAAGAATCCCACTCTATTTACTTTGGGAAAATGTGAAAAGTATACTAATCCATTAAAACACACATCATTCTTTATAAGTCCTTAGTGGAGCGTGCGTGACTAAACGACACACTAATTTAGGACTATAAAGTTGACATGATGACATAACTTGAAAATTATCATTGTTAATGGAGTGTGTGTGGTTTACCAACACATTAATTAGAGATGATAAATAACATCGAGGTTGTCAAGCGTGTTTGCATGGTTATTCACATCTTGTTTGTGATCCTCGATATCCCAGTCATAAATAGAAGAGCATAATATGAAACTGAACATGTCATTGATAAGATTCAATGAATCTCAAAAGATCTAGGAATTTCATATTGCATTGAAATTGGTGAATTGTTTTACCTGCCTTTATCAATTCAAAATAAGACTATGTCATCCCTCTTATTGATTGTGAATTGTATTTTTGGATCCTACTTCTGGAGATGCTACTGCTGCTCAATCTTCCACCAACAACTCAAGCTTCACTCTTTTATTGATCCTATCGAAAGACAAAATTATTGGTCCAAACTACATGGGCTGGATGCGAAATCTCAATATGACTCTTCGATACGAGAGAAAAGAGTATGTTCTCAAAAAACCTTTACTCAAAGTCAACGAGTCAACTATTACTCTAGAGGAGCTTGCCACCTTCAAGCAACAATATGATGACGTAACAAAGGTCGCTTGCATTATGGGTGCACCATGGTACCTGATTTGCAAAAGTTATATAAGGACTATTAGCCATATGAGATGTGCTTGGATCTTGTTGAAAATTTTCAAAAAAAAAACGCACGTTAAGAGAGGTATGAGGTCTTCAAGGTGTTAATCGCATGCAAGTTGAAGACGGGAGAACTTGTCTGTAATCATGTGCAGAGAATACATATATACATGGAGCGGTGGGAAAAGCTCATTGTGTCCTTTGACAAGGAGTTGAACATAGAGATGGTCCTAAACTCTTTGCGTCCCAGTTATGATCAGTTTATTTTAACTTATCATTTGAACAACACAGATACCACATTGACCCAACTCCACAAGTTGTTGTAGACCATTGAATCAAGGATGAGGAAAAATCAGGTCCCTTCTGTGACAAGTGCTCCTGTCCTAGCTATTGGGCAAAACAGAGGAAAAAAGAGGAAGGTCATCCTCAATCGAACTAGAAGGGAAAGGCCCATGCTGGAACATCTAGTAGTGGGTCAAAGTCAAAGCCCAATTCTAATATTCTTGTTGTTAATGAGGCCAAAGAGGTCACTTGCTACTATTGTATGCTGAGGTAATTATTATTCGGATGTCCATAGAAATATTCATGAACCCTAAATTTAAACATATACTAAGGCATGAATCCAATAGATGGAAGGAAACCGATAGAGTAGAGACAACTAGTGAGTTGTTGAAAATCAACTTGCAAAATTTAAATAAAATTGATCCTAATGCATACCAAAACATGTTTTCACGTCAATCTTGTGCGTATGTCCACCAAAATTCCAATATCAATGTCTATATGAGATGATTATGTCTGTGACATGCTAAGTTCTTGTGCGGAAAAGACATTGTATGACCCTCCCCCTTTACTGATAAAGTAACTAAGAATGATCAACTTTTTCTCATAGACTTTATGCCAATTTCGACTAGAAGCTTTGATATTATCATAGGTATGAATCGGCTATCTCACCATTGTGTCTAGATATTGTGTTACGAGAAAGTCGTATGACTAAACCTACACAATGGGAAAAGCAGGTTCATTTATGATGACAAGTCAGAGAAAAATCTTAGGCTTCCTTTTCTACCTTTAAAATAAGAAATATCTAAACAAAAAATACTACACTTTCCTAAAACATATGGTTGATAAAAATAGCACAAAATCCAAAATCACGCTTCAGGAGTGTAACGTCCTAAAAAACCAGAAGGTAAAATTTTCATTTTTAACATAATCAAAATACCAATTCCCTTTTTCTCAAACATTAAAAGTATTTCATAAATAAACAGTTATCAGAGTATAGTCTCAAAATCACTAAGTTGCGGAAAAACATGGGTGTATGCGCTGCGATCAAGTCGGACCTTTCCCTTTTGAACCGGAAGTACCTGAACCCATAAATAGCAACTATAAGCACAAAAAATAGTGGGTTCCCTAAAATACCACATTCCATACATATAATATAAGGTGATATGTGCCAACAATAGTCTTGCCATTATGCCACGAGTTGTATCATGGTCTTTCCTTGTCAGGTCGGGGGCTAAACACCCCGGGTCTCACAGACAAGTGCTAGGAGCCACCTCCTGGTCTTCCATGCCAACATCATAAAGACAACTAGCATACAATCTACAACTAACTATTTACTTAACTGCTAGGGTCTGAACCCTGGTTTTGCATATAGATTTGCTAGAAGCTACCTCCGTGTCTTTAATACGAATGCCAAGGGCCACCCCTAGTCTTCCAATAACATAAGACAATGGGCCAGCATTAGTGCCTTCGACCCATAGTATATTGAGGAGACTCACCTCAAACCAAGATAACCGAACACTCGAACTGCTGCTACCGGAAACCTCGCACTGTCATCAGAAAATAATATTCCATCAATAACTGATTCCTGATCCAAACAAGAATGCTAGTCCAATGACCAAAATTTCAGGGTAAGAGTCTATTTTACCCTTTTTCTTACTTTTCCAAAGTCCAAAGACCAATGCACTAGCATCATAAGCCCAAATCCCTTAAATGGCACCACCAGGCCCAATAAGGCCCAAATATCCAAATTAGATC
This sequence comes from Lactuca sativa, assembly GCF_002870075.4. NCBI lineage: Eukaryota > Viridiplantae > Streptophyta > Magnoliopsida > Asterales > Asteraceae > Lactuca > Lactuca sativa. Next base: position 182,763,770 of record NC_056629.2, read on the forward strand.
CAAACCCATCATGGGCTTAACCCGAGAAGGCCCAATACCCTAAACGGCCCAAAATATCTAATGTTTAACCCTGGTCAAGCTTACGGTCAATGGTCCAAGGTCACAAAGTCAGCACATCGAGAAAATCCCAACAAACTGAGTACGCCTCGCATACTTAGTTGGCACACTCAGCATACTACAACTTGGCTTAGTACGCGCCACATACTAGGGATGAGAGTGGGTCCAAATCGGACTGGTAGACCCGGACCCGAAAAACCCGCAAACCAGTTAACCAGATTTTGTAGGACCGAAAACCAGACCAGTATATAAGAAACGGTTCTGGTTCGGTTTTGGTTAAAGTACCGGGTAAAGTGGGTGTAGAACTGGAAAACCCGGAAACATCAAAGTGGGTCGGATGGAACCGGATAAAGTGGGTCTAGAACCAAAAAACCCGGGAAAACTAGAATTTTTTGGAAATTACTTAGTGGTTAAACTTTGAAAATTTTCAACTTTGATATCCTAACTTTGGGGGACTGTAAGTCATTGAATATTAAACCAAAAATGACAAAATTATAATCTAAAATCATGTACAAACTCTTAACTAAACGTTGCAAAAAACCTCATGATAATTCGACTTCAAACGAATTAGATATGCATGTTTTAAAATTTCACAAAATACAAAAATAAAATTGAAAAACAGAAAATTTGTAGCTTTGATATCCCGACTTTGGAGACTATAAATATATGAATATGAAACCAAAAATGACAAAATTAAAGTCTAAAATCATGTACAAACTCTATACTACATTTTGGAAAAAAAACCACATGCTATTCCGACTTCAAACGAATTAGATATCATGTTTTAAAACTATCACATAATACAAAAAAACTAAAAAACATAAAATTTTCAGCCTTGATATCCCAACTTAGAGAGACTGAAAGTCAATGAATATAAACCCAAAAATGACAAAATTATAGTCTAAAATCATGTACAAACTATAATTTACACTATGGATAAAATCTCATGCTAATTTGATTTCAAACGAATGAGATATGCATGTTTTAACCTTTTCACAGAATTCGGTTTTGGGCCCTAAAATCTGTTCTGGTTCCTAACATGGTTCCGATTCTTAAACCCGGTTTACCCGAACCCGAAGGACCCGAAACCCAAATTACCCGGAACCCAAATAGAGCCATTCTTTAAACACGGGACCTAGACCGGTTTTACATGTTCTGGTTCTAACGGTTCCAGTTCCGGGTCGGTTTTCTGGTTCTAAATCTCATCCCTACCACATACTAGGAGGTAGGCCCCGTGTACTCACTCTGCCCACAACCAACTTAGAAAATGTCTTAATCCCTTAATCCAAAACGTCTAATGCCTAGATCTAGTTCCAAAACATGCCTTTATCCATAAAGTTGTTAACTTTAAGCTTTTGCATGGCTTAATGGGTCCCAAATCCAAGTTCTTACTTTACCACTTCAATAAAGAGGCCAATACACATGCACGGATTGATATCAACTATCAAGATCACATTTTTATGCATTTGGGACACCTAAAACGTCCAGATATAGTTTCTAGACTCTTGGGGTAAGCTCAATCTCATAAATACAAACCAATGGGACCAAAATGAGCCATAAACCACTGCAAACAAGATCTAACCAAAGATATGCCAAGATGAGAGCTTTTTACCTTCAATAAGCTGCAAAAGATGAGAAACTTCTAGGTCTACAAGCCCTACTCCAAGTGATGATCCTTCAACAACCTTGAATCTCTTCAAAATGATCAAGAACACTCCAAAATCACTCACAAGAGCTTAAGAACTCCAAGATAGTGGTTAGGGTCAAATATTAGGGTTGAGGTGGCATGGAGGCTAATAAGGAACAACGCTCAAGAATAAATTAGGCTTAAATAGGGATAAAACCCTAGAAATTAGGGTTTCTTACCGAAGGGAGTACGCCTCGCGTACCCCTTAGTATGCTCGACATGCTAAAAAAGAACCCGCGATCTGGCCATGCACTATGCCCTGCATACACGATGAGTACGCCCCCACAAACTCGATGAACCTTCACAAAGCTTTAGCTTCATTTGACCATAATTTCATCATTTAAAGTCCGTTTTCGATGAAATTTATATCCACAGAAAGGTGACAAGAAGACCTACACTTCTAACAACCCACCCCGCCTTAAGACTGTTGGAATAGTGTCTAAGGCTGCAACTATATTAGGCAAGTATTTGACCTGATTGTGCATGGTCCTTTTGGGTTACGTTCACCATAGCAACTTGACAGGATGATTTATAATGAGAGAAGAAATATTATTAATATATTATGAGAATAATATAAGGATTAATAATATTGTTATTTGATTAAATAAGTCATAAATTAATTAGGAATTAATTTGGTGACTTAAAGAGATTAATTAAATAAAGGGGCATAAACTGTCAATTGTATGATAGTTGTATTTTGGGCTATAATCCCTTATGGATAAGGGGTGGACGGTTTTGGGGGTTTGGATAGACCTAGATTTCGTCCAAGGCTTATCATTAGGGGGATTGGATTGCTTAGGGCCTAAGTTATCCAATTAGGGTTTAAGAGTGAAACCCTAGGAGCCTTATTAGTATAAATAGACCCTAGGGGTCAAGGGAAATCGGCACTCTTGCTTTAGAAGAAACCCTGGCCGACTTCCTCCCCTCTCCTCTCTCTCTCTCTCTAATCATCCTCTTGCTAAGTTGGTGTTTGTAAGCCATTAGAGGAGTGACAATTGTGACTCTAAGCTCCAAGGACAAGAAGATTCAAGCTAGCAACTCAAGGTAATCTTCTAGATCTGTTTTTCATATATGATTTGAATGTTCTTCATTAGATCTATCATTCAAAGTCTTGGATACATTGTATGTTCAATTAGAGAAACCTAGATCCAAGCATTAGGGTTTGCATGTGCACATAGGAATGTTCTTATGGCTCAAACCCATCAGTGGTATCAGAGCCTTGATTGGTTTCTATTGAGTTGATGTATTGGTTGCTTGTTTGTTGATTGCAAAATTCAAATTTTGTCCTTTTGCCTGATGAACTCGGCGAGTCCATTGTGGTACTCGGCGAGTTCGAGCGTCAGAAAGAGCTAGTTTCGGGATTTCTTGTTGTTTATCTTATGGAAACTTGCCTTTATCTTAATGTGTCAATATAAATCTGATTCTAACATATATTTGAGTATATTCTTGACCTAATTAAAGATATTTATCAATTAATTGAATAATAATTTCCTTATGTGATAATTGATTGATTATTTTAATTAAATTGGTAAATTGTTTTTCAAGAAACATTTAAATAAATCAAATAAAGATAATTATGAGATTAAATGGTTAATTTGAATTATTTGTTATTTGATCCCTTATGTTTTGAAAAGTTTAAAACTTGTCCTCAAGTTTTGAAATTTATGTTTTGTGATTAAAAGTTTAATTTAGACAATTTAAATTTCAAACCCTAGAATTATACAAGTTTAAAATTCAACCATATACTAATATAATATTACAAGATTAATATGTATATATGTATTATTAAAATGCTAGTCTTACCGTTAGTAGGCCTCATTCACGAAGCCGGTCTATAAGGTGGGTATAAGGTTGCGGCCTATAAAATGGCGCTTAATGGGTGTACACTCACACTCACCGCTTGCTTGATCGGTGGAGGGTCGTTAGCCGAACGGGTAGGATAGGGCAACCTCATCTCCTCATTAATAAGTATAATAAACACATAAAGTAACTAAACAATTTTCAAAAAATTTCCAAATCCTAGTTACTTTAGGAAAAGTGAATTGATGCAATCCCATGAAATTACACTTTGCACCCTTGCTAAGAAGTTAGTGGAGCGTGTGTGGTTTATCGACACACTAATTGGTTCTAAGCATAGGTGGCAAAGGGTGATTCATTGTGTATCATAGTTCGGTGGAGCGTGTGTGGTTTACCGGCACATTGAATAGGTGATTGTTACAATGAAGGCACCGTGTAGATTTGCATGGTTATTCACATCCACTTTGTGATCCTCGGCATCCCAGTCACAAACGAGAGGGGCATATCGAGATTTAAACATGCCATTGAAAAGTTCAATGAATCTCATTGAAACCTAGGAATTCTCAATATGTTTAGAACTTAAAGTTAGGTTTTCATGGTGGAGAATTAGTGAATCGTCATTCACTTACCTTCAATTTGTTTGCATGTTGGATTACGACATCCCTTTTCTAATATGTAAATATTGTTGTTGGATCCTAGCCCTAATTTTTCTTATTAGGTGATAATTAGGGATTCAAATTCTAATCTATCTTTGTCCTTTCTATTTGTAGATGTCGAACGCAAACAACGCTGCTGCTAGTTCATTCACATTGATGAGCCTTTGCCAAAAGGTGACTTTTGATGGAACGAACTTTAGCGAATGGATAAGATACATTCGCACGATTGCTCGATACGAGGACAAGGAGTATGTCCTTGATGAGAAGCTCGAGAAGATCAATCCAGAAATCGCTACTCCGGCTGAAATGACTGCTTTTGAGACTCATGAACGTGATGCGACGAAGGTTCATTGCATCATGATAGCCACGATGAATGCCGAATTCCAAAAGTCCTATGAGGACATGTATCCGTATGAAATGCACCAAGACTTATTGGAGTGATACCATCAAAACGCGAGGCAGGAACGTTACGAGATCTTCACTAACATGATCTCCGCTAAAATGGGACATGGAGAATCTCTAACCGTGCACCTGCAAAAGATGCAAAGGTATGTCGATCGTCTTCGCAAGTTGAATGTCGACTTTGGGGAAGAATTGGCTATCGACATGGTGCTTCAATCCTTGCCTCCGTGTTACAATCAATTTAGGATGACCTACCACATAAACAAAGAAGAGGTCACCCTAAGTAAGCTCCAAGGTCTCCTAAGGGTTGCTGAGAGCAACCTCAAGGACAAGTATGTTGCACCAACTCCCAATCCACCAGCTGTTCCTGTTTTGGCAATTGGGAAAGGAAGGGGTAAGAAGAGGAAGGCTCCGTCTAAGAGCTACCGCAAGGGAAAGTCCCGAGATGGTTCCTCCTCTAGTGGGACCAAAGTTGATCCTGCTAAGCCCAACCCTAACCCAAAGGAGGCAGAGTGCCATCATTGCCACAAAATAGGGAATTGGAAAAGAAGCTGCCCAGAATACCTGCAAGCCATCAGGGAAGGAAAGATCAAGCCGTCTTTCGCAGGTATATATACAATTAAATCTAATGATTCATCTCATGCTATTTCTTGGGTCCTAGATACCGGGTGTGGTTACCACATTTGTTCTGAATTGTAGGGACTAAGAAGAAATAGGGATGTGGAGCATGGAATAATAAATCTAATCATGGGGAACAGAAGATCGTCGCCTGTAACCAAGATTGGGGAGTATTCTTTAGTGCTTAGTAATGGATTGTGTTTAGATTTGAATAATTGTTGCTATTCTCCAGAAATGGCAAGAAACATCATTTCGTTTCATGGTTTGTTTAGACAAGGATTTAGATTTTCTTTTAATAATGAGAATGGTTCAATTTATGCTTATCTAAATGGTGTCTTATATTTTGAAGCAATGCCATGTAATGGAATTTATGAAACTGTTATGGTTGTAGATAACTTAGGAAATGATGTTTTATGCATGGATTCTTCCAATAGTATGGATAAAGCATCCTTGTGGCATTGTCGTCTTGGACATTTCAACAAGAAGTGCATAGCCCAACTCCAAAAGGATGGAGTGTTGGAGTCATTCGACCTTAGGGAAGATGACACATGAGAATCTTGTTTACTTGGAAAGATGACCAAGTCACCGTTCACTAGCACATGTGAAAGGGGTGAGGTTTTATTGGACCTCATAGATACCGATGTATGTGGACCCTTGAGATCAACCACAAAGGATGGGAACCGCTTCTATGTGACTTTTAACGATGACTATAGTACATATGGGTATATCTACTTAATCAAGCAAAAGTCAGAAACGTTTGAAAAGTTCAAAGAGTTCAAGAATGAAGTGGAGAATCAATTGGGCAGGAAAATCAAGATGCTTCGATCCGATCGAGGAGGAGAGTACCTAAGTCTTGAATTACACGACTATCTCAAAGAGTGTGGAATAGTTTCACAATTGACGCTAACTAGGACACCGCAGTTGAATGGTGTGGCAGAAAGGCGTAATTGAACCTTGTTAGACATGGTCCGCTCTATGATGAGTCGTGCTTCACTACCTATCTCGTTCTGGGGGTATGCCTTTGAGACTGTCGCCCATATCCTTAACCGAGTCCCTACTAAGAAGGTTGCCAAAACACCTCACGAGATGTGGACAGGGAAAGCTCCCTCGTTAGCACATATCAAGGTTTGGGGTTGCGAGGCTTTCGTAAGACGAGATACTCATGACAAGCTCGAACCTCGAAGTGAGCGATGTATTTTCATCGGCTACCCGCAGAAATCCTTTGGATATCTCTTCTATAGACCGAAGGACAATGTTGTCTTCGTTGCGAGGAGAGGAGTTTTCCGAGAGCGAGAACTCATAAGCCAAGGAGACAGTGGGAGGCAGATCGAGCTTGAAGAGATTCAAGAGTCGATTGATGAAGGAACCTCTACCGCTGGTGCTCAACCCGAGGAGGAAACTCCGGTTGAACCAATTGACGAGTCCTTACCTCTTAGACGTTCCGAAAGAGTTAGAGTTCAACCCCAGTTTTATGGTTTTCATATTACTACCGAAGGGGACACGTATATTAGTGATGGTACAGTAATAAATCTAGATGAACCTAATAGCTATAAGGAAGCCATGGCAGGCCCGAAGTCTGCAAAATGGAAAGAGGCGATGGACAGCGAGATCCAATCCATGTATGATAACCAAGTTTGGAATTTGGTTGATAATGTGCCCGGACGTAAGACCTTTGGGTGCAAATGGATCTTCAAGAAGAAGACCGACGTGGATGGAAAGGTACACACATATAAGGCACGATTGGTTGCGAAGGGCTTTACTCAAACTCCCGGAGTTGACTATGATGAGACCTTCTCACCAGTTGCGAAAATAAAGTCTATTAGGGTGATGCTAGCCATTGCTGCATTTCATGATTATGAGATATGGCAGATGGATGTCAAGACCGCTTTCCTTAATGGAAAGTTGGCTGAGGATGTTTACATGGCTCAGCTAGAGGGTTTTGTTGATCCGAAGCATCCCAATAAAGTGTGTAAACTTGAGAAGTCCATTTATGGACTTAAGCAAACGTCTCGCAGATGGAATCTTTGTTTCGATGAGTAAGTCAAAGAGTTTGGATTTGTACGAAGCGAGGATGAGTCATGTGTATATGTCAAAGCCAGTGGGAGTATAGTTAGCTTCCTCGTTCTGTATGTCGATGACATAGTACTTATAGGGAACGAAGTCCCGACACTGCAGGAGGTTAAGTCCTAGCTCGGGAAGTGCTTCGCTATGAAGGACCTCAGAGAGGCTTCCTATATTTTGGGAATAAGGATAGTGAGAGAACGAAGTAAGAGACTAATAGGACTATGTCAGAACACTTACTTAGATAAAGTACTAAAACATTTTAGTATGGAAAATTCAAAGAAGGGAGAATTACCGATACAAAGTAATGCCAAGCTGAGTAAGACTCAAAGTTCGAGTACCAAAGCGGAAATAGCAGAAATGAGCCGAGTACCATACGCCCTGATGTAGCCTTTGCTTTGAGCATGGTTAGTAGATATCAAGGGAACCTTGGCATATCTCATTGGATTACGGTCAAGAATATCCTTAAGTACCTTCGGAGGACGAAGGAATGTTTTTTAGTTCTCGGGGGGAGTGATGACTTAAAGGTGCTAGGGTATAGTGACGCCAGCTTCCAGACTGACAGGGACAACTACCGTTCGCAGTCGGGCTGGGTCTTTACCCTGAATGGAGGAGCAGTAATTTCGAAAAGTTCCAAGCAAGAAACTATAGCTGATTCAACGTGCGAATCAGAGTACATTGCAGCGAGCGAAGCGTCGAAGGAGGCAATATGGTTGAAGAATTTCATTGGTGATCTTGGATTTGTACCTGCCATAAAGGAGCCTATGGAAATTTTCTGTGATAATGAAGGAGCGGTTGCCTTGACCAAGGAACCAAGGGATCATGGTAGATCTCGACATATCGACAGAAAATATCATTTCATTAGACATCAAGTAGAAGAAGGACAGCTCGTGGTTAAGAGGATATCATCAGAAGATAACCCAGCAGATCCGCTTACGAAGGGACTGAGCAGGGTTAAGCACTTGCAGCATGCTAGGAGTATTGGGCTGAAGGATGATATTAGGTTAGATTAGATAGTATTAGAAACGTGTAATAGATAAATGTAATTAACATTTGATGATTAAATAAAGGAGTATTATTTATGTGTAATATTACTATCTTATGTTAATTGTTTAACTATTGTTTCACTTTGCATGTTTTGACTTCCAGAATAATTGAGTTTATTAAGAATAATCAAATTATTCAAATTGTCCACAATCGTTCATTTGTTGGAAGTAGGTATGAATGAAGATTGTCATGAATTGGTGTGTAGATTGTCTAAATGGTATTAGACATAGCAAAAGTTTGCTGCAATGTTCGTGAGTGCTTATGAACTAGGTTTGAGCATTGGAACAAACCCGCGCTTGCTGGAATCACCTTATGGAATGAGATGAAAAGGTTGATCGCAAGACGATAATATCATATGGTCTTAAAACCTAGATATATGGTTTGTTATTTGTTAATTGGTTGTACATTGATAATGCGAAACCGCATCAGTAACTTGATGTTATAAAACGCATTGTTGTGTATAGTTGATTAATGAATAAGTAAATGCATATAAGTCGAAGTTTATCTGTTACTTTTATCCTAAGAAGGTAAAAGCGATATCTCGGCCGCTCGATGATTTGATTTGACTTATGTGCCGGGCCCGCTCAGAACTAAATTGATATGTTCGATTAAGTTCTATGTCGAATAAATCTGAGATCGAGAAACCAACTGCTGGACAATTAATTCCATTAGAACTGTCCGCATGATATCTAAACAGAGGACTGTACGATCCCTTATCTAAAGGATAGATTGATAAGATCAGAGTTTGACAGCGTCTTTGAGAGCTACAATTGCTAATCGGATTATACCTGTGAATATAGTTACTAGACTTATCCAAGTGGGAGACTGTTGGAATAGTGTCTAAGGCTGCAACTATATTAGGCAAGTATTTGACCCGATTGTGCATGGTCCTTTTGGGTTGCCTTCACCATAGCAACTTGACAGGATGATCTATAATGAGAGAAGAAATATTATTAATATATTATGAGAATAATATAAGGATTAATAATATTGTTATTTGATTAATATAAGTCATAAATTAATTAGGAATTAATTTGGTGTCTTAAAGAGATTACTTAAATAAAGGGCATAAACTGTCAATTGTATGATAGTTGTATTTTGGGCTATAATCCCTTATGGATAAGGGGTGGACGGTTATGGGGCTTTGCATAGACCTAGAATTCGTCCAAGGCTTATCATTAGGGGGATTGGATTTCTTTGGGCTTAAGTTATCCAATTAGGGTTTAAGAGTGAAACCCTAGGAGCCTTATTAGTATAAATAGACCCTAGGGGTCAAGGGAAATCGGCACTCTTGCTTTAGAAGAAACCCTGGCCGACTTCCTCCTCTCTCCTCTCTTTCTCTAATCATCCTCTTGCTAAGTTGGTGTTTGTAAGCCATTAGAGGAGTGACAATTGTGACTCTAAGCTCCAAGGATAAGAAGATTCAAGCTAGCAACTCAAGGTAATCTTCTAGATCTGTTTTTCATATATGATTTGAATGTTCTTCATTAGATCTATCATTCAAAGTCTTGGATACATTGTATGTTTAATTATAGAAACCTAGATCCAAGCATTAGGGTTTGCATGTGCACATAGGAATGTTCTTATGGCTCAAACCCATCGAAGACTTCCTGAACAAAAACCCAGAATTCGTAAAGGCCTGAACTGCCAAATTATGATTATACCCTTGGGCTCCGAAACACAATCGAACACTCGGATCACTTGATTTGTAATACCCACATCCAAAAAGGGCTAATTATATCTTCCCCCAAGGCTTGAAGCCTTAAGATAATTGATGATCGGGTAACGGCCCCAAATAATGAAGCGATTTGAAACCGAGTGTTACAAGTAGACTCCATCATAGATTCGAGAACTATCTAATGAACTACCAGATTTTATTGACGATGACTTTGTCAGAACGAGTTTCTCACCTATATGAGCAATAGTTCTATCTGTGAAAAGAACAAATCCTTTAGGAAGTATGTCGGTTATTGGAAATTCAATCAACTCAGCAACCAAGAACCTACACCCATCCGTTATGAATTTTTGTACTCACTGTGAATTACACAATCTTGTGAGGGAATTTATCAAATGTGAATGATTTATAAAATATGAAGGACTCGATCAAATGTGGAAGATTAAGTGAAGACTTCTTCCTGAGAAATGGATGTTGTAGTTTTAACAACAAAGGAAATCTATTGCTACTACCGGAGATCCATCTAGAACTTCTCTAAGATAGCCTAACTACTAATTGTATTGACACCAAAATGAAACAAAGTCTAACTGGGGAAAATATGTAAGAAATTACATTCAAGAATTTGGGACAACTATTATGTAACGCACCAATCCTACATTTTCAGAAAGAACAGAGGACTTATTCGTATACAACGACATGTTACATGAAGGATCGAGGTGCCTTTAGATGAATAGAGACAAATTTCTTGCCTATGTCTTCTTACAACTCAAGTTGCATACGAACAACTAAACTATCCATGAAGGTGAGCTGGGAGCTATAGTTTTGCTTTGAAAAGTTAGAGACGTTACATGAAGGGTACCAACTATCTCACCTCTATAGATCATAGAGAGTATTTGTGACAACCCTATATTTTTCCATAAGCAGTGTAACGCTCAAAAGTCAAAAACAACGAAAACTATTTGGAATTAACTAAATTAACCTCAAAAATAAAGTGTTCAAATATCTAACTTGGGATGCATCAAATATTAGATACCGTGCCAAGGTTTCCAAAAACGTAAAGAACATTCAAAACCGGATTATATTGAAGAAATTATAATCAATCGTATATTTACGACACACAGTTAAAACACTATTTAACGTAAAAAGTGAAATTTCAATAAAATGCATTTTAGCCTTAAGTATCTAAACAAAAGATGTAGAGTTCGTTAATCTGTAAACATACATAAAAAGATCGCCCAAATTGGACCTCGTATGAAGAAGTTACGAATTTCCTAAGTTTCGTAACAGTAGTAGAGGGCTAAAAACTCGAATTGAAGATTGAGTCTTATTTAGCTATCGCCACCTAAACGGAAGTTGAAGATCTCCACAATAGTAATAAAATGATAAAAAGACAAACGAAAACCGACGTCGAATAAAGAAACTATGAAATTTTAACGGACATTAGTAGTCCCGGCCTATTAAAAATATATCACTAAAAATAAATTCAAAACTAGCCGACGGAGTCTAAACGAAAGTTGTAGAACATAATCTCACCTACGTGTGGATATAAAGAACGTGAAAAACGGATCCCGTACGCGAAAGTTATTGAATTTAGAAGATGGGAGACTGGAGTACGCCCAACGTAATCCAAGATTACGCCCAGCGTACTAGACCCAGAGTCGAGTCCCATCGGCTGCAACTCTACGCCTAGCTAGACCGGAGTCGTAAGCCGTGACGCATTTTTATGCTCCGCGTAATAGAAGTACGCCCCGCGTACCGAGTACGCCCTGTGTACTCCAGTAGTACGCCCCGCGTACGCGGATCCTCCAGCCTATAAATAGAAGGTTTGAGCCACGGGTTTTTGCACACTTTCTCAAACTCCCAATCACTCTCTCATACTTTCAAGCTTCAGAGACCATCTCGACGCCCTCGGTTTCCGTACCCGAGCCCCCGACGAAAGATCTACGCTACCGAGATCCCCAAAGAGCCCGAAGGCGCAACTTTCCGCGATCGAAGTTCTGCTCAACTCTAGCCTCTCTCTCTTCAAACCAAACGAGTGAGTTCATACCCCTACCTTTCAATTCTTTTCATGTTTTAGGGGGGGGGGGGAATACAAGTACATTACAAGTCAAAGTATTATTTTATAAACGTAAATGTAATATCTATCTTATAGAGTATCGATATAAACACCTTTATGTTAAAGGGCTGTTATATCACTAAGTTATTTTTACTAAATGTAAACATACTTTCTGAGAAACTATAATGAGTATAGTTAGCAAGTATAACATACATTTTTACATATACATCTTGAAAAACAAAATACTTTCAAATGAAGTAAAGTCTTTCTTATCGTAAATCTATTTATACCCAGCAATGTGAGATATTCAAACTTCAACGTACTCTTATGTATGCATTTCAAGTCCTGAATTATATACCAAAATCTCTTGGAGGGAGAGCGTGATACTTGTGTATAGATCTATACGGGATTGACAACCCCGCACCTAAACTATTAGCTATAGTTAGACCGGAAGGTCTGGGGTGACAAATGTCATAACACTACAACACCTGAAGAATGTTGTTACAGACAGTCAGTGTCAATAGTATGGTTATAAAACTCACATAAAAGTATAAAAACAAGTTTGATTTACGAGATTCATATATGCATTCAGTTTTTCCACGTTATTTTTAGCACAAAGTTTATCATTATTATTCAAGTATGAAACACACTAACGCAATCCAATTCTGGGAACATTTCAAACCATTTATAGAAAATATTGGATTTTCTGAAAACCTCGTTCATCGATTTACTACCAAAAGGGCATACTTTTCAATGCAAAACACTTATGAACTCACCAACTTAATTGTTGACACTTTTTTGAAACCACTTGTATTTCTCAGGAAATCAGTAATACAGGTAACTAACAGCTTTTGAAGAAGGAACACTAAGGACGTTATTATTAAACATTTATATCATCATATTGTAATATTCTTTTGCTAATATGTATAAACGCAACAATATACGTTTTCATTATATATATGATGGTTGTGTTACTTTCTTTACAATATTCAATTTTTGTGATACTATGTGAAGTCATCCACCCTCGAATGTTTCCGCCATTCTGGTTTGGGGGTGTGACAGATTGGTATCAGAGCATTGTTTAAAGTGAACTAAGTATATCGAACCACATAAGATACACAAACTACAAATGCAAAGGGGACCAAAAACCCTCTGACAAAACGTTTTCATGAACAATATATTTTCTTTTAAAAATATGCATCTTTACTCGCATGTATTAGTCTCGTATCATGACAAGTTTTCTAAAAAGTATTAAGGAAAGTTTCGACACTACGATTGGGCATCGGGGTATGTAATCAGGTCGAGAATAAATATAGCCTGATCAACTACATTTATCCTAGATTTGACCAACGTACGTCGAGGAATGATCATAGTGGACAACAAGCCAAAAACTTACCAAATACAAATTATTTTAGATTCGCCAATTTGAAATGCTATAGGAGTATCATTAAAAATAATTGTACAATGAAACATTTGCGCTCCGTAAGGATATAGTTAAACGTAGGAAGTCGTTAAATAGAAATTTCTTTTCTTATAAAATTCTCATACCTCTATCCTGGTACAGACAAATGGCTGGATTCCATTTACCGGGAGATCCCTACTACCCAAACCAAGGCAACGACGGCTGGATAGAAGAAGACCCGGAGGAAGACCCAGAGGAGATCGGAGAGGAGGTCGATGAAGAACTCGAAGAGGAAGTCGAAGTCGGAGAGGAATTCGAAGTCGACGACGAGGTCTTGGAAATTACTAGTGGAACAGACTCCGAGCCGGAAGTAATCGACCCTCCCATCCCTCATCCTCCCGAAATCAGACCATATCAACCGGGACCCATTCCCATGTGGGGAAGCCACCTCTACTACTGGAGCCGCCAGCAAGGTGTACGCCCTCCCTTTGGCATGTGTCGAGATTTTTACAATGTCAGTGGGGGAGGCTCAGCTGATCGAGAACTTCCTGTTATTGTGGGCGCTATAGCTACCCAGAACTACCAGGCGGACAAGCAAGCAGCCAGAGTTCGCGAGGTCAATGCTGCTACTCAAGGTAACGCCGCAGACATCCGCCGTTTGGAAGGACTACATGAGAATACCCAAATCTACACAGGGACGCTTCAGAATCAAATGATAACGGCACTAGCAGAAATAAGAGAGATGAAGGAACAACAAGCAGATCTCGAGAGGCGCCTGATGGGAGTCAAATAGTCGGATGCCGAATCTAGCTCCAAACGTGCAACACGCCGCAAGTAGAGCTTGCTCAAACCCCAACAATTTTGTTATAAAATAGGACTTCGGATAAAAGTTTTTTTTTTCCTTATTTCCTTTTGTATCTGTAATCAGAGACCTCTAGGTAGGTCAAATTTTCCAAACAAGAAGCGTAATGTAACACACCTCAGGTGTGACCTATATATATGAATATGAAGTACTTCTTTGTATACCCCTCGGAACTTATGGGATTAACTAAAATTACTATGCCTACCTTGAAATCATCAACTAAAGTTAAAACAAATTACAAGATTCAACTAACACACGATTGTCAAAACACTAGAAACTTATAGTATTCATTCTTATTTTTCTCTACCAGAACATGCCTCCCCGTAGATCAACACGCACAAACTCAACTTCAACACCACCTCCACCACCTCCTCCAATTATGGATGCCGTTATGTTCCAAACTGCTGTAACCGCAACGATGGCTCAAATGAGCAACAATGGGTCAGGAGGAGGAACAAACAGCTTTACAAATGGCCAAGGTCAAGGCCGTTTAGGGGTATGCACTTACAAAGACTTCACCAACGGAAAACCTATTCCCTTTTATGGGACTGGGGGAGTATTGGATTTATCTCAATGGATAGAGAAAACGGAAGCTGTATTCGAAATTTGCGCATGCCCTGAAGAAAGCAAAGTAAAGTTTGCTGCTTTTACTTTCTCTGAATGCGCCCTGACATGGTGGAATGGCCACGTCAAGACACTAACCCTAGTGGTGGCGAGCTCCATGGGTTGGGAAAACTTGAAACGAATGCTCCTTCGAGAATACTGCCCAAGAGGCGAGATTCAGAAGCTTGAACAGGAACTGTGGAGCCTTTCGATGGTAGGCTCGGATATCGCAGGTTACACCAACAGGTTCAGTAATTTAATAACACTTTGCCCAGGAATGTTGATCCTGGAAAGCCAAAAGGTCGAGAGATACATCTGGGACTTTCACCCCAACTTCGAGGAAGTGTGTTAGCTTCCAAACCCATGACCTTCGACAGCGCCAAGGAACTGGCGCAATCTCTCGTTGATCATGGTGTCTGTCAAGGAGTCACAGCTATCATGGCTGAACCAACCAAGGGGAACATCAAAAACGAGATCAATGCCCACAACAACAACAAGAAGAAATTCTGGAACAAGAGAAAGGGGCAAACTTCGCAAGAACCTTCAAAGAAACAAATGGTTGTGGTTCATGCTGCTACTGCTCCCACCACAACTCCTGCTACCCCTGCGCCAATCAAACCATATGCGGGGAACCTGCCCAAGTGCAGCAAATGCAACTACCATCACCATGGTAATTGCCGCGAGATGCACTGTAAGAACTGCGACAAGAAAGGGCACACAGCCCGTTTTTGTAAGGCACCAGCGCGACCAGTCACTCAAGTTCCTGGTACTGGGATAAGCCAGGCATGTTATGGGTGTGGAGAAACTAGGCACTTCAAAAGGGACTGCCCCAAGACAAGGAACGTTGGCGGTGTTGGGAGAGTGCTGACAATAGGTCAAAATGAAGCGATAGCCGACCCAACGGTGGTTACGGGTACGTTTCTCCTCAACAACATTTATGCATGCATACTCTTTGACTGCGGTGCGGAGAGAAGTTTTGTGAGTCATAAATTCAAACACTTACTTAATCAAAGACCCCAACCACTCAATAAAATATTCACTATAGAAATGGCTAACGGTAAAACGGAAAGCACAAGCGATATGTACGTAGGGTGCACATTAAATTTAAACGAACACTTATTTCAAATCGACCTAATGCCCATTTCGATAAGAAGTTTCGATGTCATCATCGGTATGGACTGGTTGAGCCTTCACCATGCCGATATACTTTGTCACGAAAGGGCCGCTCGCCTCAATCTGCCAAACGGCGAAACCCTTGTCATTTATGGTGACAAACCTAGTTCAAGTTTACAAATCATCTCCTGTGTTAAGGAACAAAAATATCTCCGTAAGGAATACCATGCCTTTATAGCCCACGTAGTAGACCAGAAACAAGAACCAAAGAACATTAAAGACATTTCGGAAGTCTGCAACTTCCCAGATATTTTCCCAGAAGATCTTCCAGGAATTCCACCAGAGCGCCAAGTTGAGTTCAGAATCGACTTAATCCCCGGAGCTACCCCAGTAGCAAAGCCGCCTTACCGTTTAGCCCCAGCCGAGATGCAGGAACTGTCCAGTCAATTAAACGAGCTGCTGATTAGGGGATTTATCAGACCGAGCTTCTCACCATGGGGAGCACCAGTCCTATTCGTGAAAAAGAAGGACGGATCCTTTCGCATGTGCATCGATTATCGGGAGCTGAACAAACTCACGATCAAGAATCGATATCCCCTACCGTGCATAGACGATCTGTTCGACCAACTGCAGGGAGCAAGCTACTTCTCAAAGATTGATCTAAGATCTGGTTATCACCAACTGCGAGTGCTGGAAGGAGACATCCCTAAAACGGCTTTCCGAACACGTTATGGTCGCTACGAGTTTGTAGTAATGCCCTTCGGATTGACAAATGCTCCATCGGTGTTCATGGACTTGATGAACCGAGTATGTCATCCCTTCCTGGATAAATTCGTGATCGTGTTCATAGATGATATACTCATCTATTCCAGAAGCTAGGAAGAACACAGCCAACACCTCCGCCAAGTTTTGGAAACGTTGAGGGCAGAGAAGCTTTACGCAAAATTTTCCAAGTGCGAATTTTGGATTCGGAAAGTGGATTTCCTAGGACATCTAGTAAGCAAGGAGGGGATACACGTGGATCCTTCTAAGATCAAGGCAATAGAAAGTTGGACGACTCCAAGGACCCCAACAGAAATCTGGCAATTTTTGGGACTCGCCGAGTATTACCGAAGGTTCATATAGAACTTTTCGAAGATTGCCAAACCACTTACCACCCTAACTCAGAAGAGTGTGACCTTTGACTGGGGAGAAAAACCAGACGCCGCGTTTCAAACGCTAAAACGAGCCTTATTTAGTGTGCCCATCATAACCTTGCCAAAAGGAACGGAGGACTTCGTGGTCTATTGCGATGCATCAAACCAAAGACTTGGGTGTGTCCTGATGCAACGAGGGAAGGTCATCGCCTACGCCTCAAGGCAACTAAAGACGCACGAAGTGACCTACACAACGCACGATATTGAGCTAGGAGCAGTCATCTTCGCTCTAAAGATATGGAGGCACTATCTCTACGTCACGAAATGTACGATCTTCACCGACCATAAAAGCCTCCAACATATCCTCAACCAGAAAGAACTCAACATGAGACAAAGACGGTGGGTAGAACTACTAAATGATTATGAATGCGAGATTCGATATCATCCCGGAAAGGCTAACGTGGTGGCCGATGCACTCAGCCGGAAGGAATACTCGGGCCGCAGAGTGAAGTCTTTAACCATGACAATCCATTCACACCTGTCCACACAAATCAAGGAAGCGCAAATAGAAGCCTTAACATCTGGAAATGTGGCAGGGGAAGCCTTAAGGGGAATGGATAAGAAGTTTGACGTCAAGAATGATGGAGTTTATTACTTCATGGATCGGATCTGGACGCCGAAGTTTGGCGGATTCAGAGAAGTCATCATGAACGAAGCCCATAAAACACGATACTCCATATACCCCGGCTCCGATAAGATGTATCTCGACCTCAAGAAGTTGTACTGGTGGCCAAACATGAAAGCTGAAATTGCTACCTACGTGAGTAAATGTCTGACGTGCGCCAAGGTCAAGGTAGAATGCCAAAAGCCCTCGGGATTGTTGCAACAACCAGAAATACCCGAATGGAAGTGGGAACGTATAACCATGGATTTCATAACCAAACTACCCAGAACGGTAAGCGGACTCGACACTATCTGGGTGGTTGTCGACAGGTTAACTAAATTAGCGCACTTCCTACCGATCAAAGAGACGGATAAATTAGAGAAGCTAACTAGGACATACCTCAGAGAAATTGTACGACTACATGGTGTGCCCATATCCATTATCTTGGACCGAGATAGTAGGTTCACCTCAAGGTTCTAGCAGGCACTATAAAAATCTCTAGGGACAAGACTGGACATGAGTACTGCTTATCACCCACAAACCGACGGCCAGAGCGAGAGGACCATACAAACCCTAGAAGATATGCTGAGAGCTTGCGTAATCGATTTTGGCAAGGCATGGGACACACATCTACCTTTCTTCGAGTTCTCGTACAATAATAGATACCACACCAGTATCAAAGCTGCCCCCTTCGAAGCCCTCTATGGCCACAAATGCAGGTCGCCTCTGTGTTGGGCCAAAGTGGGGGACACACAACTAGCAAAAGGACAAGCAACAGACAACACGCTCACTGGACCAGAAATCATAAAGGAAACTACGGAGAAGATTGTTCAGATACGGGAACGTCTAAAAGCATCAAGGGACAGACAAAAGAGTTACGCAGATAAAAGACGGAAACCCTTGGAATTCTAGGTTGGAGATCGATTCCTACTAAAGGTCTCGCCTTGGAAGCGATTAATACGCTTCGGGAAGCGCGGGAAACTGAACCCAAGATACATCGGACCATTCGAGATCCTTGCCAGGATCGGTCCAGTGGCTTACAAACTTAGATTACCTCAGGAGCTCCACAACGCACACCCTACCTTTCACGTATCAAACCTAAAGAAGTGCTTGTCCGATGAGACCCTTGTCATCCCTCTAGACAAAATTGCAATAAATGAAAATCTCCACTTTGTAGAGGAACCAATAGAGATCATGGATCGAGAAATAAAAAGGACTAAACAAAGCCGCATACCTATTGTAAAGGTCCGCTGGAACGCCAAGCGGGGACCTGAATACACCTGGGAACGCGAGGATCAGATGAACCAAAAGTACCCGCATCTTTTTCCTAACCTGTAAACTCTATCTTAGATTAAATTTTGGGACGAAATTCCCTTAACGAGGGGATGATGTGACAACCCTATATTTTTCCATAAGCAGCGTAACGCTCAAAAGTCAAAAACAACGAAAACTATTTGGAATCAACTAAATTAACCTCAAAAATAAAGTGTTCAAATATCTAAGTTGGGATGCATCAAATATTAGATACCGTGCCAAGGTTTCCAAAAAAATAAAGAATGTTCAAAACCGGGTTATATTGAAGAAATTATAACCAATCGTATATTTACGACACACCGTTAAAACGCTATTTAATGTAAAAAGTGAAATTTCAATAAAATGCATTTTAGCCTTAAGTATCTAAACAAAAGATGTAGAGTTCGTTAATCTGTAAACATACATAAAAATATCGCCCAAATTGGACCTAGTATGAAGAAGTTACCAATTTCCTAAGTTTCGTAACAGTAGTAGAGGGCTAAAAACTCGAATTGAAGAATGAGTGTTATTTAGCTATCACCACCTAAACGGAAGTTGAAGATCTCCACATTAGTAATAAAATGATAAAAAGACAAACGAAAACCGACGTCGAATAAAGAAACTATGAACTTTTAACGGACTTTAGTAGTCCCGGCCTATTAAAAATATATCACTAAAAATAAAGTCAAAAATAGCCGACGGAGTCTAAATGAAAGTTGTAGAGCATAATCTCACCTATGCGTGGATATAAAGAACGCGAAAAACGGAGCCCGTACGCGAAAGTTACGGAATTTAGAAGATGGGAGACTGGAGTACGCCCAGCGTAATCCAAGATTACGCCCAGCGTACTAGACCCAGAGTCGAGTCCCATCGGCTGCAACTCTATGCCTAGCTAGACTGGAGTCGTAAGCCGTGACGTATTTTTACGCTCCGCGTAACAGAAGTACACCCCGCGTACCGAGTACGCCCTGCGTACTCCGGTAGTACGCCCCGCGTACGCGGATCCTCCAGCCTATAAATAGAAGGTTTGAGCCACGGGTTTTTGCACACTTTCTCAAACTCCCAGTCACTCTCTCATACTTTCAAGCTTCAGAGACCATCTCGACGCCCTCGGTTTCCGTACCCGAGCCCCCGATGAAAGATCTACGCTACCGAGATCCCCGAAGAGCCCGAAGGCCCAACTTTCCGCGGTCGAAGTTCTACTCAACTCTAGCCTCTCTCTCTTCAAACCAAACGAGTGAGTTCATACCCCTACCTTTCAATTCTTTTCATGTTTTAGGGGGGGGGGGGGAATACAAGTACATTACAAGTCAAAGTATCATTTTATAAACATAAATGTAATATCTATCTTATAGAGTATCGATACAAACACCTTTATGTTAAAGGGTTGTTATATCACTAAGTTATTTTTACTAAATGGAAACATATTTTTTGAGAAACTATAATGAGTATAGTTAGCAAGTATAACATACATTTTTACATATACATCTTGAAAAACAAAATACTTTCAAATGAAGTAAAGTCTTTCTTATCGTAAATCTATTTATACCCAGCAATGTGAGATATTCAAACTTCAACGCACTCTTATGTATGCATTTCAAGTCCTGAATTATATACCAAAATCTCTTGGAGGGAGAGCGTGATACTTGTGTATAGATCTATACGGGATTGACAACCCCGCACCTAAACTATTAGCTATAGTTAGACCTGCAGGTCTGGGGTGACAAATGTCATAACACTACAACACCTGAAGAATGTTGTTACAGGCAATCAGTGTCAATAGTATGGTTATAAAACTCATATAAAAGTATAAAAACAAGTTTGATTTACGAGATTCATATATGCATTCAGTTTTTCCACGTTATTTTTAGCACTAAGTTTATCATTATTATTCAAGTATGAAACACACTAACGCAGTCCAATTCTGGGAACTTTTCAAACCATTTATAGAAAATATTGGATTTTCTGAAAACCTCGTTCATCGATTTACTACCAAAAGGCATACTTTTCAATGCAAAACACTTATGAACTCACCAACTTAATTGTTGACACTTTTTCGAAACCACTTGTATTTCTCAGGAAATCAGTAATACAGGTAACTACCAGCTTTTGAAGAAGGAACGCTAAGGACGTTATTATTAAAAATTTATATCATCATATTGTAATATTCTTTTGCTAATATGTATAAACGCAACAATATACGTTTTCATTATATATATGATGGTTGTGTTACTTTCTTTACAATATTCAATTGTTGTGATACTACGTGAAGTCATCCACCCTCGAATGTTTCCGCCATTCTGGTTTGGGGGTGTGACAGTATTCAACACCTCTTCAAAAGACAAAAACTCAACATGATGTAAAATGATGAGTTGATTTGTTAAACGATTACGAATGTGAGATTTGTTATCATCATGACATGTGAAATTTGTTAACATTATGATGAGTCTAACATAGTAGCAGAGGTCTTAAACTGAAAGGAACACATTGAATCTCGTTGAGTACGAGCATTAACTATGACCATCCATTTAAACCTTAACTCTCAAATTCAAGAATTAATTCGAGAATCCAATAGAGAAAATATTTGTAAGTAAATCTTAGCAAGGAATGGATAAACAAGTCAAGCTTAGGGATGACAGGATGTGATACTTTATGAAACAAATCTGGATGCCTAAGTATAGTAATCATGAGAACATAGTCTTGGACAAGCTCACAGATTAAAATATTATATTTATCCAGGCTCTGACCAAATGTTCATAGATTTGAAGGAAACATAAATGGTGAACATTGATGAAAGCAAAGATTACCATTGAGTAGGAAAATATCAAACTTGTACTAAAGGTAGAACATCAGAAACACTTAGGATCATTGTACTAATCAGAAATACCCGATTAAAAGTGGGACCGAATATCTATGGACTTCATACCTAAACTATCCAAGAAGCCTAGTGGTTTCTTTACTATTCGGGTAGTAGCTAATAGACTGAATAAGTTCACCCACTTTCCACTAATCAAAGAAACAGACGAAATGGAAAAGTTGATCAGGACTCATGCCGAGGAAATAGTCAGACTGCAAGGGATTCCGATCTCTATCATCTCTCACTAAGATAGTGTGGATTCACCTAGCAATTTTGAAAACCATTAAAACTCCTTAGGGACACGTCTGAGAATAAGCACAACTTACTATTCTCAATGGTCAAAACTGTTCGAACGTTGGAAGAAATGCTATGAGCCCACATGATAGACTTTGTAAAATACATGGAATACTCATTTCCGTTGATTAAGTTTCTCCTACAACAATGATAGTTATGATGGGTTTTGAGCATTACATAAATCCTATGGTGCACATGCAAAACCCTAAAACTTTGGATCTAGGTTTATCTAAATGTACATGCAAATTATCCAAAGCTCATAAACCCTTGATCTAACATACAATAATCGAAATCACATATGAAAATAGGGTTTAGATCTTACCTTGATTGTTATGTAGCAATAACAATCTCAAATCCTCTTAATCTTGACTTCTGAAAGATTAGTGCCTCAAATGTTTCACCTCTAATGGATTCACAAACACCATGAGCAACAAAATGAACAAAGAAAAGTAGGAGAAGGCACAAAACGTCCAAGAACCCTTAGGGATCACTTCACCACATTTTTGGGGCCTTAGGGGTTCCTTATATAGGTAGGCTATTAGGGTTTTCAACTAGGAAACCCTAATTTGACTGCTTAGGCCCTAAGCAGCCCATCGACTCCTTCCTTAGAAGCCTTGGACGAATTCTAATGGGTTTCCCCATAGATTTCGTCTACTCTAAATTCTATTGAGTCCATTAGCCCAATATTCAACTATCACACAATTGATAGTCTAGTCCCCTTTATTTAATTAATGTCTTTTAGCCACAAAATTAATTCTTATTAATTCTCGACTAATATTAATTAAACAATACGATTTCTCTTTTAATATATTATTCATATAATATATTAATAAATCATAATTAATCCTCTTTCTCCTTACTTCATCCTATCAATTGTTATTGTGAAGGCAACCCAAAAGGACCATGCTCACAATCGGTTCAAGTACATACCCAAATAGTTAGGGGCTTAGACACCTAATCCAACAAGTTATTACCCCCGCATCAAGGCCATACAGTTTGAGGTTTCATATAGATGAAAACACTAATCCTCAATATGATGAAAAATGATTAGAGATACGAAAATGAATAAAGCACATACAGATGATACGTTGCATTCTGACCCAAGACTCACTCATGAGATTATAGCAAAGATTCTATGAACCTAAGAATGATTACAGACTGTACACTAACGACAAGAAAGTTATGTTAACAAAATACATAAGTCTCTCAACATCATTTTATCAATTAGAAATATCCATGTAAAAGTGGGAATGAATGTTAATGGACTTCATACCTAAACTACCCAAGAAGCCTAGTGGTTTCGTTACTATTAGGGCAGTAGCTAATAGATTGAATAAGTCTGCTCAGTTTCCACTAATCAAAGAAATGGACGAAATGGAAAAGTAGATCAGGACTCACGTCGAGGAAATAGTCAAACTGCAATGGGGAAAGTATTGTCTTATATAGCCCTCTTGAAACCTAGGGTTTGAGATTTTGATGTTTTGGGTGGTCTTAACGGATAAAGTTGGATATGTTATTCTTCTCGACCTGGTTTCGGACATAATCTGAGCTTTAGAGTTCTTAGTATCGAAGAAAACAACTTAACCCATTAAGCTAATGAAAACCTAGTGCCCACAGCATGGAATTAGGTCCCCACAGTGTGCTAATGGGGAAAATCATGACAAACTATTCACTAGAGGGCCATGCTGTGGCCATAGGTTTCCATGACATGGCGGTTTACTAAACTCAACATTGACTGTTGACTTTGATCGTTGACTTTTGACTTGAGTTAACTTTTGGTCAAGTACCTATTTTGGAGCAAGAGCTAATGGTTTATATGGTTTTACTGAATAGGTGGTGTGTAGCAGCGGTATTCTGTTAGCGAGAGAAATAGTAGTTCAACATATATATATATATATATATATATATATATATATATATATATATATAATGTTTGTGGTATTTTGGGGAAGCTCACTAAGCTTTGTGCTTACAGTTATGTGTAACGCTCGAAATTTCCAAGGTATTTATTTAAATTTTGGTTATTTAATTATTAAGAGTTAAGCCTTGATTTTGTTGGTTCTTTTTATATTAGGCTTAGTGTGTGCAACACGTGGGGTGTATCACTTATGTACGTTGGACGTACTGATGTAGATTGGACGCGCGTGCCATGCACGTACGCGCTGCATACAAGGTAGTAGGCGCAACGTACATGTCCATACCCCAAAACCCTAATATTTAGGGTTTGAGCACTATTTAAAAAACATTATGCCCTAAGGATATTCTCTATCAGCCTCCCTATTGTCTCTAAACAGCCTCCACGAAACCCTCACCTCATTGTTCTGTGTTCTTGAGCTTGGAAGGTCTTTTGAGTGCATTTTGGTGTGTTTTGTCCCATTTTCAAGAAAGAGATGGTTGGAGCAAGGTGGTGGTTCAAGGTGAAGCTTGTAGATCCGGATTATCTGCTCCATTTTGAGCTTGTGCAAGGTATAAAGTCGTGATCTTAATCTTTAGAATCTTAGATCTCCATGTTTTAGCTTTTGCACCCCTTTTTGGTCCCATTGATGAACTCTTGTGGATTATTTCCTTTTCTGAAGCTTCTAGTTGCTACTCTTGGTGTTTTTTGGGTCCTAGAGTCATAAATTTTCTACATTTGAAGCTTTAATCCAACCATGCATGAGTAATGGGCATTTTTATGGAAGCTTTAATCCAACCATGCAGCGTGTACGCTTAGCGTACAACTGAGTACGCCCCTCGTACTCAGGAAGTTTGGGCTTTGCATTATTTGGGCCACATTCATGGACTTTGTTGATTTGGACCTTTAGGGCCATCTAGAATTAAGCTTTTGGATTAAGGAATCTTAGTGGGCTTTAGGGTAAGGCCCATTTGGGGATTTGGACCCAATTTGGAAAATTGGGCTATAAGTGGGCCTTTGTGGATCTATTAGTTTTGGGCCTTATTGGTTTATATATTTAGGCCTTTGTTTTGGATCAAGCTAAGCCAAGGGTAAGATGGTCATTTTACCCCAAGTATGGATTATTGATTATATTTTGGAACCCAAGTGTTCATTGGGTGTTATTTTGTACTTATAACTCGGGGAGTCATCAGGGCAGCAGCTACGAATTTCTTTTAGTGAGATTTAGAATTCGAGGTAAGTTTCCTTACTAGGATTAGTGGGTTTAAGGCACCAATGTCGGTCCTTATTAATTATGTTAGGATGCTAGGAGTCTGTGTGACCCTTGCATGTGTTATGTGTTGTTATGTATATCGGACGGGGCTCAATGCCAGGTGAGGCCTGAGGACTGGAACATATGCTAGTGTTTATGATCATTATATGTGTTAACATGATTATGTGATATTGATTGTATGTGTATAGAGGGTGAGGCTCAGTGACAGGCGAGGCCTGTAACAGATCTGTATAATGAGAGGAGCTCGATGTCGGGTGGGGCCCAATGACGGGCGATGCCAGATGTCGGGTGGGGGCTCATTATGTGATTTATTATGTATGGTATGGGGTAGCTTGGGAAACTCACTAAGCTTTCTGCTTACGTTTTTCATTTTATGTTTCAGGTACTTCTAGTGGCAAGGGGAAGAGCTCGGGTTGACTGCATTACACACACCATATGGATTCTGTTTATGAGGCACATTCTGATTTTCTTGATTTTTGACATACTTATTTTATTTAGGTTGTATAAACAATGATTTGAAATACTGTTTTCACTTGAATGAAAAATGAAAATTTTGGGTCGTATTTTTAGGTTGTTTCAAGTTGGTATCAGAGCCTTGGTTTGAGGGATTTAGGCATACTCTCGGCTGTGTTTGAATTCAAACTGAGGATTTGGTAAAGTTTTTCCAAAAGAAAAATATATATAAGAAAAAGGGTTTTCTAAAATAAAAAAGGTGTGGTGCATGCAATCAGCCGAGCTCAAGTAAGTTTTTGCAAATTACCCATACATGTTATTTGATATGCTTTGATCTGTGAATTTGTGAACCACATGCTAGTTAGGGCTAAGGATCTGCTTAGTTTTTGTATGATAGAATGCTAGGAGAGATGTCTTTGTATGCCTGTTGTATGATGTTTTAGACTTGCATGCTAGTGCTGATCAGTCAGTCATAGGATGACCTAATTAAGTTATGCTTAGTTCTGATACTCAATGCTCGAATGTTGCTTACTTTGTGCTTCGGGAGTTCTAACTAGCTTCAGCTAACTAGTAAATGAATATGCTAAGTTACATATTATGGGAACTAAATAATTTTAGAAGGTAAGGTTTTAACTTTATTGCGCAGCTCTTGTTTGAGTCCAACCGTTGTAGTGTGAGACCTCTCCTTCGAAGAATTATCTTTTTTAGTGATATGTGATGGTATTTGTAGGGTTTCAAAGCACTCCATGGATGATGGCAATGGGTCCCTTTGATGAATTGTAGGTTAAAAGCCCAAGACTTGTCTTTGCCCTATAAATGGTCATGTATTATTCATTATTAGGGTTAAGAGTGAGGCAAAATGTAGCCGCCACGTGAGGCTTCTTGTATCGTTAGATTCTTATTCTTAAAGTGTAATCTATTCCTCATAATTGAATAAATCGAGTGATCATTCGACCTAATCTTCATATTTGTGTTTGTTCTTATTTTTCCGCATCTTGTTCATCAAATCTCAATTAGGGTTTTAATCCTAACAAGTGGTATCAGAGCGGGTCTTTGAAGATCCATTGATTTTTGAAGTATCAGTTCTTAATTTGATGATTTTCTGCACAAGTTATTGAAGATTATTGTTTGTCGTAATTTTTTTCAAGCCACTGTTCATGAAGATCTATGATTTCCTTCTACTGTTCATTTGGGTAATTTTTTTTAATCCGATTCGTATCTTGCCATTAATTCGTTCCTTCACTGTATTGTCGATCAAAATCAATTATTGGCTTCATGGATAAATTTCATTCTTTTTCCCTAATAAATCCAGTTCATTGCTGTACATCCGGTTCAAATTGGGTCCTGATCTTAGATGTTTTTTTCTTGTCGTGATATGTCTCGAGCACATTTTTTCGTTGACCTAAATGGCAAAAGTTTTGGGTATTGTTTCTGTTTTGAGTGTTTTCTGCTCTCACGTTCTTATCACATCTTCTGTTTATTGAATCCATTCCTTAAATCACAAAATTGTTATTTTCAATAATCGAAATCAAGTCTTGTTCAAGTTTGATAATCGAATCCAAGTTGTTTGATTTGTTCAACATCGATTTTGGTTGATCGTTTGACATGGTTGTGATAAGTTTTGTTTTGGGAATCAATATCGACTTCTCTTGATCTGGAATCGATTGGAAGAAGTTGTTCTTGGTGGTCAATGCTTAAATTTCAAAAAAAAAATATTGTTGTTTGGAATTCACTGGGTCTTGCAATGGGGGCTTATGACATTGGAACAATGAAATTGAATTCACAATCGGAATCGAAGCCAATGAAATCAGAATTCGGAATACGGTTGTGTACCCGTTCGCAATTGGCTGTCAAAGATTATAGTCAAAATAGGAGCGAATGGACTCAGAATCGGAAGAATTGGATTGTGTTCGGAATCACGCACCGTTCCGAATTGCGATGCTCGGAACCAATTGATTCGGAGTCTGGAACCTTTGGATTCGGGGATTGGCTTTGATTCGCATTTTTGTGCTCGGAACTAAAGTGTAATTCGTGGATGTCGATTTCTTGGATTCGGAATTTAATCGCGTGAATGTTGTCGTTGTATTCTTTCAATACACTGATTTAATGGGGAAGATGACTCAAGTTACGATTATGGTCCCTGAAACTTCAGTGATTTAACAGTTATGGTCCCTGTATATTTCATGACTTGGTAGTTTTGGATCATATTCAGAAACTGTTATAAATGAAGGGAAATTTGATGCAGTTTTATTATTTTAATCCCTATCTTTCAGCAATGTGACAGTTTCAGCCCATCTTACGAAAAGTTTGCAAATTTGAGGGCTGGTGAACACTTTTGGAATTTTTAACACACATATTTTTTTCGTGAACAGAAAATTAAAGATTCCATCAAGTCTTGGCGGTTCGGAAAGTCGTTTTTCGTGATAACGACAAATTTTCACGACTTTTTCGGATTTTATACTTCATTGTATGTATCATTTTGTCGCGGGGGAGCACAGTAATTTTTATCCATTCAAGATCATTCTCATGACCATAAGAAGGCTTTATAATCACGTTTTTTATTATAAATCGGGGGAGAATTTGGTATGACCATTCGAAATTGGAATTGTAATTTTTCAAATTTGAAGATTTTTTTTAAAGCTTGTGGTAGAATTGTGAAGGTAGCTTTTATAATGGAAGTTCTTCATCGAGCTCTGCTAAAGCTTTTCCAGAGAAGTATCCTTTACAGCGGAAGTTCTTTATCGAGCTCTGCTAAGGACTTGTTATATCTCCGACTTCTAGTATTTTCTCGATCAAGCGGCATTACGAATCTTAAAGTTTGGGTTGTTACATGATATTTTTTGATGGCTTATATCATTAGCTTATTTGAAGATCATTGTGACTTGGAGGGGGAGCTCTTCAAAGACAAGAAGTGATTCGATTTATTTGTTCTAAAATGGGTTTTTATGGCGGGCTTGGTTTTCATGAAGATTTTTTTTGGGATTACATTCGAAAATGAAGTTTAAAGACATTACTTCAGTGCTTGATTTATATATCCTAGAGCCCGTGTTTGAAGACTATTGAAGAATCAAGATTCGTGGATTGCTTCATATATTCCTCGTTGCAAGATTTTTTTATTCGCTAGATGCTTGTTTTGAAAGTTAAAACATTGTCATCCATTCCATATTTTGAGGGGGAGATTGTAGGGTTTCAAAGCACTCCATGGATGATGGCAATGGGCCCTTTTGATGAATTGTAGGTTAAAAGCCCAAGACTTGTCTTTGCCCTATAAATAGTCATGTATTATTCATTATTAGGATTAAGAGTGAGGCAAAATGTAGCCGCCACGTGAGGTTTCTTGTATCGTTAGATTCTTATTCTTAAAGTGTAATATGTTCCTCATAATTAAATAAATCGAGTGATCATTCGACCTAATCTTCATATTTGTGTTTGTTCTTATTTTTCCGCATCTTGTTCATCAAATCTCAATTAGGGTTTTAATCCTAACAGTATTCGTGAGCTAGTTTGAGGGAGATAGTGGGAGTTTCTTCTGCAGCTGATGGTGGAGAGTGGTATGGAGTTTTCCCAAGGAAAATCTAGGATGCGATCTAATGATGGGAGCCTTATCTGTAAGGAAGGTGATATGTGCATATTTACCTATATATTTAGTATAGAGTTTTATCATTTATTAGCTAATTATTTGCAAATTATGGACAAAAGGTACTTAATAGTGTTTAAATTGTATTTTCAGTCTGAAAGTTATGCTCAGAAGCAAAAGGAAGTAGGAGATACAATCGGTAGCTCGGGATTTGAAGAAAGAAGAAAAAAGAGCCAAATCCTGAAGCTACTCAGCGAGTAACAACGTCTACTTGACGAGTACCCACGAAGGTTCACGAAGCAATACGTAAAGTCCTTACCGTACACAAATTCTACAAGGGGACTCGGCGAGTCGGTTGGCTACTCGACAAGTATCCTCTGTTTTCTGAAAAATATAAATAGAGGCCAAATTCCGAAACAAAACACTCTCTGGATTTTCGAAGGATTACCTTGCGACTAAGAAGGCTGCTGGAGCTCTAGAAATCGTCAGAGTCAACCCTAGTTTTCAATTCTAATAAGATTAATGGCAACATAAGTTTACTCTTTACTTTATCTATTGTTTTAATCATGTTTAAACTATTAGACATTGTTTTTGAGTTGCTTTCTGCTACAATCATGAGCTAAATTTTATATCTTCTGTTTAGGGTAGGAAAATTTACAACTATGGATTGATTTGTGTTTGGATTAATTGTTTATTAGTGAATTTAGTTTTATTAAGCTTGTTAAAGAACCTTATGCATTAACCATAACTATTTTCTGTTAATTATCAAGTAATTAAGCTGCACGAACATGTCTTAATTGCTTATCTCAAGTGATTTATGTGAAAGCATTGTCATGTGCCTAGGAACAGCGTACGTGAAACTAGGGTTAACTAGAAAATAGGTGAATTAATGTGTGAGCTTGTGTGATAAACCATCAACAAGAGGTTAATTGAATGACCAATTTAATTAACTACTACAAGTCTTATTTAACCCGAATAATTAACTAGGAAATTTATTAGTTTAATCAACTAGCCATTGTTTGAATTGATATGTTTTCTAAGGATTGGTAATAGCAAATGCGAACCTAATCACTTTAATCGGTAGCCAATAACAATTAATCCATTACATTTGTCATAAAATCAACCATAAGAGTAGATAAACCGAACATAAACATAAGTCTTCTTATTATTGAATTTAGTTGATTTTTACTTGTTTTAGCCATTAGTTATTTAATTTGTGTGTTAGTTAGTTCATCTAAATTTGTAGTCTTGCAAAACTATAGAAACCCTTTTACTTTTATTATTTGTTTTAGTTAATTCTAGTTATTAGTTTAATTACCGTTCCATGAGTTCGATACCCTGCTTATTTAACTATACCACCAACTGTCAGGTCAACTGGCTTTTGTATGTCTAATTCAAATTTAAAAAGTAGGATAAAACTGGTTAGTTTCACACACATCAAGTTTTTGGCGCCGTTGCCGGGGAACAGTTCAAAAATTATTTTAATTTCTAGTATTACCAATCCTTTGTGTGAGATCCATCTTGCACAAAGTTACTGCTTTAGTAATTTATTTATTAGGTTAAGTTTTAATTTTTTATGTTTTTAGGATTTTTGTTTAATTTCTTTTTGTTTTAGCCTTGAACTCGCCGAGTGCAATCGAAGCTACTCGACGAGTCCACAGATGATTTTCAGTTTCATTTTTAGTTTATTTTTGTTGTTTTTACGCGTGTTTTCTGTTTTGCTTGCAGTTCGTTTATGACCAGAGGAGGAGGTACACCTTTGATTCCACCACTTGAAGACCCGGAAGCAACTTTGAGCAAACACAAAGGCAAAACCGTAGGAGAAACCTTAATATCGAAGAATTCACCATTGAAGAATCTTAAATATGTTTTTAGTAAGAAAAAGGGCAACAAAGTAGGAGAATCCAACAAAGTAGGGAACTTCATTGAAGAAGGAAGCAATTTAGAAGGAGAACTAGCTAACCCCATGGCTAACATCGATGAAGTTCCCATGGGCGAATGGAAAAAAAGAATACGTGATGACACCGGCCCAGGACTCGTGCAACCCGTGATCCCTGAAACTGTCACTTTTGAACTTAAGGGCCACATACTTTCTCAACTTAAGGAAATTCCATTCTACGGGAAGGATCATGAGAATGCATATAAGCATCTAGACGAGGTCAACGATATAGCCGACTACTTTAATGTCCCTAATGTGGCCCCCAACACTGTTTTGCTTCAAATGCTACCAGTCACATTCAAAGGAGTCGCGAAGGATTGGCTGAAATCACTCCCTCTGGGATCCATCACTACTTGGGCTAAAATGAAAGAAGAATTTATAGATCAATTTTGCCCTCCCTCGAAGATAGCCAAGTTGAAGAAAGCCATAGCCAATTTTGAACAACAAGCGGGAGAGTCACTTTATGAGGCATGGGAGAGATATAAGGGCTTACTAAGGAACTGCCCACATCATGATCTAAACAGTCAACAAGAAGTATCCATTTTCTATGATGGAGTGATTGTGACAACTAGGCAGCTCCTTGATTCGCAAGGACCACTCAAAAAGAAGGCACCCTCGATGATGAAGACCCTAATTGAAGAATTCTCTAAGAACTCTAGAGAATATCATCACCCAAGGAATGACCCAAATCCAGGGGTGGTAAACTCAGTTACTGAAAGCATGGTAGCAGTTATGGCTAAGTTGGAGAGTGTGGATCAAAGAATGAATAAGATGGACCAATCTATCCACACTATCTGGGTGGGATGTGAGAATTGTAACGGGCCTCACCTTACTAGAGATTGTGATTTGGACGAGAATTGGAACCAGAAACCACAAATGTGCTATTCAAGTGGCAATAAATATGATGATGATCGGTAAAAACCCAAGAAAGAATGGATCCCGTATGATGAATACAAGAAGGCAAAGGAGGAAAAGTTTAAGCAAAAGGCCAGTGGTTTTTATCAAAAGGAGGAACCAATGCAAGAAAAGAAATCAGACTTGGAAAATATGTTTACAAGATTTGTAGACGCGTCCGAGAAAAGGCAAAATGATACCGACGCTGAAATGAAGGAGCAACGAAATACACTTAGAGAGCACCAATCTATGATGATGGATCAACAAACTATGCTTCAAAATCAGCAAATATCCATTCATAACATTGAAAAACAGCTAGGCCAGCTTGCACAACAAATCAACCAACGAGGACCGGGTGAACTTCCTAGCAATACCGAACAAAACCCAAGAATGGCATATGTAAATGCGATAACAATAGTTTCTGAGAAAATTTTTACTCCTTTGACCTCTCTCCAGAAGGCCTCAGTAAAGGTGCAAGCAGAAGAGCCAGAAAATCGAAATTAGAGAATCCCGACTTGAGTCACCGAGCCCAAGACAAGGACTCGATGAGTCGGAGACCTGATAAAAAAATGGCTGCTCTTTAAAGCTTTACCGACCTCCTTTGCCATTTCCGAGTTGAGCCACACCTGGTGAACAAATTCTAGAGTTTAAGAAATTTATGGAGCATATAAAGGCCCTTCAAGTGAATATTCCGTTTATTGAAACGATACTTCAAACGCCAAAATATGCAAGTTTGTTGTAGAGTCTCTTTACATCTAGAAAAGATATGGCAGAAGCGGCTGAAATAGTATTGAATGAGCTGCCAGAGAAGAGGGGAGATCTGGGAAGCATCACGATACCTTGTCAATTTGGAAATATAATTTCCACTCATGCATTGACTGTTTCGGAGGCAAGTATAAATCTTATGCCATATTCTTTCTTCAAAAAGCTAAACTTGTCGGACCCAAAAGCTATCCGTATGACAATCCATCTAGCCGATAAATCAATAATACATCCAAGAGGAGTGTGCGAAGGACCCCATTGCGAGCAGACATTGGTTAGCAGATGTTACTAATGCTATCTACACCAGTCGTTGTCCCGAGGAGGACAAGGTCAGACTAGCTTCCTGCCTTTTGAAGGACAGGGCACGAGACTGGTGGGAGGAGGTTGGTCGTGCTGTGGGTGATGATGTTGTTAAAGGGATGACCTGGATGATTTTTCGACCAGGTTCCAAGTTGATTTTGCACTGGTTATTGAGGTGTAGTAGTTGGCGCGAGAGTTCCAGGATCTCCGACAGACTACTGAGACGGTGGTTGAGATCACCGCTAAGTTCAGGGAGAGGGAGCTTCTGGTTCCGCAGTATGTGGCAGACGAAGAGATGAAGAAAGCCTGATATCATGAGATGCTGAGGAGCGACATTTGGCAGTTTATGATCCGATCCAGTTTCAAGACGCTGGAGGATATTATAGCTCGAGACAAAGAGAGGGAGATTGACCTGGAGATTGAGAGGAAGAGGAAGCCAGATGAGGCTTAAGTGTCAAGGGGTTCGGGCAAGAGGCCCAAGGTATCGGATTCCAGATCGAGGGGCCATCAGGGTCGTAGCCGCTGTGGAAAGTGCAACAGGATGCATAAGGGTTCGTGTAGGAGTGGTAGTGGTGGTGGTTCCGGCTGCTTCAAGTGCGGACATACTAGTCATTATAGCAAGGATTATATTGCTACCATCACCTGGGGATCATATTTGTTTTGATTTCATTGCAATCAGAGGGGACACAAGAAGGCCCAATGTCTGAGTTTGGCTGCAGCAGGACTGGTGTCAGCACCCGCTCCTGCGACTCTTCGTATCACTGATTGCCGCCAGGGCCATGCAGATGCGCCTGCGGCGAAGAGCAGGGCCTTCCAACTGACGACAGAGGAGGCGCGTGCAGCTCCCGATGTTGTGAAGAGTATGTATCTTCTCCTTATCTTTTTATTTATATTGAATTGCTTGCATATGTTTATATGTTTCATTTGAAGATTGTTCCTTATGTACGGTATCTCTGATTTGGTATTATTTGATTCGGGGGCAACCCGATCTTCTGTATCGCTTGGGCTTAGCAAGAGATTTGTTGGAGCTCCGGGGGAGCTGGATTGTTCTCTTGATGTTAAATTTGTTGATGATAGGACGGTCCGGGTTGCGAGGGGTCGTTGGGGTTGTACTCTCCAGTTATTTAGCGAGCAGTATCCGATTGATCTAGTTCCAATCCCTCTGAACGGGAACCAGATCATCTTGGGAATGGATTGGTTGAGCCCTAATGGGGGCAATGATTGACTGTGAGTAGCCGTTAGTTCGGGTTTGGACCCCAAGTGGGGGAGAGTTGGTAATTCAGGGTGAGAGACAACAGCATGGACCGATTATGTGTTTTGCGGAGAGGGCCAGACGCTATCTTTATCTGGGTTGCTCTGGTTTTGTCGCCTATGTCATGAATACCAAGGATAAGGGTAACGTGACTGTGGTTGATGTGCTGATTCTGCAGGATTATCCGGATGTGTTCCCAAAAGATTTTCCTGGGGTGCATCTAGAGAGGCAGTTAGAGTTAATGATTGATCTGGTTCCAAGTGCAACTCTGATAGCAAAATCACCGTATTGGTTGGCTCCTCCCGAGATGTAGGAGTTGTCTACATGGCGCAGGAACGGTTAGACAAAGGATTTATTAGACCTAGAATTTCGCGTTGGGGAGCATCGATTCTGTTTGTGAAGAAGAAGGATAGGTCTCATCACAAGTGTATCGACTACCGGGAGTTGAATAAGGTAATGGTGAAGAACCGTTCTCCACCCCTGAGGATTGGTGACCTTTTCTACTAGCTTCAGGATGCATCTTGGTTTTCCAAGATTGATTTGCGATCGAGTTATCATCGGATACGGGTCAGAGATAAGGATGTGCAGAAGACAACTTTCCAAACTCGATATGGCCATTATGACTTCGTGGTGATGCCTTTTGGGCTCAACAATGCTCCAATCGCGTTCATGGATCTCATGAATCGCGTGTGCAAACTGATACTGGACTGGTCTGTGATAGTTTTTATTGATGATATCTTGGTTTATTCTAAGACTAAGGAGCAACATGAGGAGCACTTGCGGGAAGTGCTGGAGACTTTGAGGAGGGAGAGACTTTTTGCAAAGTTCTCCAAGTATGAGTTATGGTTGCGCGAGGTGTAGTTTATGGGGCACCTTATCAACCAGAAGGGTATTCTGGTCGATCCGAGCAAGGTCGAGGCCGTGATGCAGTGGGAGTTTTGGAGGTCTTCATCTGAGATTCGGAGTTTTCTTGGTCTAACTGCTTATTATCAAAGATTCATTCTGGATTTCTCTAAGATCGTTGTTCCATTGACCCGACTGACTAAGAAGCCGGTGACATTTCGTTGGGGGCCTGAGCAGCAGGCAACTTTTAAGACTCTTAGACAACGGTTGTGTGAGGTTCCGATTCTGACCTTACCTAAGGGAGTTGATGAATTTGTGGTTTATTGTGATGCTTCGATATCCAGTCTAAGGGCAGTATTGATGCAACGTGGTTGTGTGATTGCTTACACTTCGAGGCAACTGTAGCCTCATTAGGCGAACTATTCGACACATGATTTGGAGTTGGGGGCTACGGTTTCTTCGCTCAAGATTTGGCGGCATTAACTCTATGGGGTTCGTTGTACTATTTACACGGATCAAAAGAGCTTGAGGCATCTAATGGATCAACTGAATCTGAACATGATGCAGCGTCGATGGTAAGATGTGGTGAAGGATTACGATTGTAAGATCCTTTATCACCTTGGGAAGGCCAATGTGGTGGCTGATGCTCTCAGCCACAAGGCAGTCGTGGCTCCGATTAGAGATATATGTTTAAGGATGACTGTCATTACTCCATTGTTGGAGCAGATTCATGAGGCTCAGGCAGAGGATATGAAGGAAGAGCACCTGAAGAGTGAGTGCATTGTGTGTCAGGTAGCTTCCATCGATTATTATAGCCATGGATTGTGAACTCTGCATTGATGAGTCTGGGTTCCTTATTGGGGTGGTGTGTGCCAGGTTCTTATGGAGGAGGCCCACAAGTCAAGGTTCTCCTTTCATCCTGGGGCGACGAAGATGTATAGGGATCTTCGTCCTGATTATTGGTGGCTCTGCATGAAGCGGAATGTGGCATGGTACGTTGAGTGATGTTAGACTTGCAGGAAACTCAAGGCCGAGCATTAGCGTCCTCATGGAAAGATGCAGTCCTTGGAGATTCCCGTATGGAAATGGGAAGACATCACTATGGACTTTATCATGAAGCTTCCTAGGACTGCGCACGAAGTGGATTCTATTTGGGTCATCATGGATCATTTAACCAAGAGCGCGCATTTCATTTCGATTCATGAGAGTATTTCTACAGAGAAGTTGGTCGGGATTTATATCAAGGAGGTAGTAGCACGTCATGCGGTGCCGGTGTCAGTGGTTTCGGAAAGGCATGTTCGCTTTACTTCCAGATTTTAGAAGCGGTTTCTTGATGAGTTGAGCACTCGTCTCCATTACAGTACAACATTCCATCCACAGACCGATGGTCAGAGTGAGCGGACTATTTAGACCCTTGAGGATATGTTGCGTGCATACATGTTGGATTTTAGTGGGAGTTAGGATGCATACCTTTCGTTAGCGGAATTTTCGTAAAACAACAGTTGTCACACTAGCATTGATCGACCTCCTTTCGAGATGCTATACGGGAGGAAATGCAGGACCCTAATTTTTTGGGGCAAGGTCGGTCAACGAGTCATGGGGTGTACCAATGTGGTACTCAAGACCATTGAGCTGATTCAGCAGGTTCGAAGTAGGATCTAGACAGCTCCGAGTCGGCAGATGAGTTATTCTTATAGGCGCTGGTCAGATTTGGAGTTTCAGCTGATGGATATGGTTCTCCTGAAGGTGTCACCAAGGAAAGGTGTCATCTGATTCAAGAAGCGGGGCAACCTGGGGCCCCAGGTATATTGGTCCTTTAGGGTTTAGGCTCGAGTGGGTTGGGTTGCGTATCATCTAGATCTTCCAGCAGAGATCAGTCAGATTCATAGCACGTTTCATGTCTCAGCTGCAGAAGTGCCTGGTAGATGATTCCGCGATGGTGCATTTGGAGGACATTCAGGTGGATGACCGCCATAATTATAATGAGAGATTGGTGTCAATTTTAGATCGGAAGAAGAAAACCTTGAGGAACAAGGTAGTGGAGCTGGTAAAGGTGCAGTGGCAGCACCGAAATAGTTCAGAGTGGACTTGGGAACCCAAGGAGGAGATGAGGGAGCACTATCCAAAATTGTTCCAGACAACAAACTTCGAGGAAGAAGTCTGATTCAAGTGGGGGAGAATTGTAACGCTCGATATTTCCAAGGTATTTTTCAAAATTTTTGTTATTGAATTATTAAGACTTGGGCCTTGATGTTGTTGGATATTTTTCATATTGGGCTTAGGGGGTGCAGTACACGTGGCGTACCACCCTATGTACGTTGGCGTACTAATGTAGATTGGACGTGGGTGCCATGCACGTATGTGCTGCGTACAAGGGAGTACACGCAACGTATGTATCCAGAACCCAAAACCCTAATATTTAGGGTTTGAAAACTATTTAAAGAACATTATGCCCTAAGGATATTCTCTATCAGCCTCCCTCTAGTCCCTAAATAGCCCCCTCAAAACCGTAACCCCATCGTTGTGTGTTCTTGTGGTTGGAAGGTCTTTTGAGTGCATTTTTGTAACATTCCTAAAATTTTAAAATTTTAAAACTTTTACATACATCCAAAAACCGTAATTATGTACATATTGTTTTTGAAATATGTTCGTCATCAGAGAAATTCCAGAAATCATGAAACAAAATATGAGGAGGTGCACGTTCACGCCTTCGCCTTCTCGCGATCCTTTGAGGTACCTGAAACATAATCCAAAATTGTAAGCCTGAAGCTTAATGAGTTCCCCTAAAATACCAATCAAATACAAAAACCAAAATAATATCACAAACATCACGCATTCAGAGCCTTCGGTCTGATTGGAACGCCCCACCAGCCTACAGTCTATCTGGTACACCCACAAAACCTACAACATGTATGGTACACCACCTCGGGCCTTCAGCCTATCATGAACACTCTCCGGGCCTTCGGCTTGACTGGTATGTCCCACTGGCCTTTAGTCTATCTGGGACACCCTGGGTCTATTGGCCTTCAGCACAAAGCGGGTCTGCCTCAACCCAACCATACATAAAATGTCGACATATACACAACAATTAAACATATAACTAGTCAATCAGATAAATAGACAGATCTTACAGATCACTAAGCATAATATCATGCTATTATCAGGATATAGATCAAACAGATCACTAAAATACCCAATCATGCAAATCGGGATAACAATC
The DNA here is from genome assembly GCF_002870075.4 of Lactuca sativa. NCBI lineage: Eukaryota > Viridiplantae > Streptophyta > Magnoliopsida > Asterales > Asteraceae > Lactuca > Lactuca sativa. The sequence continues at coordinate 182,802,457 of NC_056629.2, forward strand.
CAAAAGGGCAGGCCTTGGTGCCTTCGACCCAACAAGTACAGTGAGGAACACTCACCTCACAAGTAGTGTTGAACCAGTAAAATTCAACTCCAAAACTCAGCTCTGGACTATAATGTCTACAACCACCATGTGACCATTTCTATCAAACGCTGAAATACCCAAAATGCCCTCAAAGTCAAACTTGGTTAGCCATGGTTAAAGTCAAAGTCAACAATCAAGGTCAACAGTCCATGTTGACCCCACTCATTGAGTGCACCTACCAACTCGTCGAGTTCCTATAGTATCCGGAAAAGCAAGAAAACCCTAGTCAACTCATCAAGTTGGCTGGACGACTCACCAAGGTTTCCCAGCTTAACATATTCAACCCTTTTTCATCAAGTCCAACGCTTTAAAAAGTAGATCTGATACCCAAGAGTTGGAAAACCACGTAAAGTTGCTAACTTGATGTCCATGCACGTCACCAAGAGGCTCCAAAACTCAAAGAAGGCTTAATAAGGGAACTAAGGCGGGCCAAGAACTTGATAAATCTTGAAACTTTAAGCCTAAAGAGGCCTCAAAACGTCCAGATCTAAAGTGATAACTTCATGAAATACTCAACCCCAAGAACAATCCCAAAATGAGCCAAATATGTCAATAAAATTCCAAGGATGAGATCTAAGCAATAGATAAGCAAGTTGTCGATTTTTTACCCTAAAAGAAATGTAATACTCCAAAAGTTTCTAGATCTAAAACCGTCCCTCCAATCTAGACACTTCCAACCTTAAGCTTCTTCAAAAGAACACCAAGAAATCACTCTTCAAGCTCATACACACACATATGGGAGAGAATGCACAAACTAGGGTTTTCTGGATAGGCGAGACTGATAAGGAGGCCAACCAAAGGGTATAAGGCCTTTAAATAGGGTGCAACAGCCTAAACATTAGGGTTTCTTAATCAGCCAATAACTCATCAAGTTTTTCCTCACCAACTCGTCGAGTTAGTCCAAAAATATGTGCGGCCCAAAAGCCTTCAACATGTCGAGTTGAGGCCATCATGTAGATGAGTTCCAAGGGGAATTTTCCTTTTAAGGAATAAATCTCATACCTAGAAGTTGGGATGTTACAACTCTCCCCCACTTGAACTAGTCCTTGTCCTCGAAGACTAATGCGAGGAACAAATCCGCATAATGCTCCCGCATCTCAGCCTCCGACTCCTAGGTCCACTCGATCCCCTCTAATGTTACCATCGTACCTTTAGCAAAGGTACCTCCTTGCTACACATAACCTTTACCTTCCTTTCTAGAATAGCTATCAGCCTCTCGACAAAGTTCAGGCGCTCAGCAACCTGAATATCATCCAACGATATCACTGCATCATCGTCCAAAACACACTTCCATAACTACGAAACGTAGAAAGTGCTATGAATCTAACTGAGCACTTCTGGAAGATCCAATCTATAAGCAACCTTTCCAACCCTGGAAATAACCTAAAATGGTCCAATTAATTGGGGATCCAAATTCCCCCTCTTCCTGAAGCGGTTCGCACATGTCCAAGGTGTGACCTTCAACAACACCATGTCACCGACCTGAAACTCCAACTCAGATCTGTTGGATTAGGTGTCTAAGCCCATAATTATAATTTGTATGTACTTGTCCTGATAGTAGCATGGTCCATTTTGGGTTGCATTCACCAGAACAATTTGATAGGATGGATATTTGAGAAAGAGGTTATTTGTGATTTATTAATTGATTATAAGTATAATATATTAATAGAGAAATCATATTATTTAATTAGTATTGATCAAGAATTAATTTGGAATTTATTAGTGATCAAAAGAGACTAATTAAATTAACGGGGACTGATTATGTAAATCACTGATACATATGGTTTGGGCTAATAATCCATGATTGCTTTGTGATGGTCTAAGCTTATGAGATATTCCATGAAGTGTTTGTTAGTCCAAATCAATTGTTGAATCATAAGCCTAAGTGTAAGAATTAGCGTTTACAAGTGACTCTTGGAATTCTACACTATATATGTAACCTCTAAGCCCTTAAAATCACCACCAAGAGTATTCTAAGAGGATATAGTCGATTTTTGGTGCTTAAAGCTCTCTCTCATTGTCATCCAACTGTCGGTGGTGTTTTGTGAAACATTTGAGGCATCACACTTGAGGTGCTAAGCTCTTGAAAGACCAACTTCTACAAACTACGACAAGAGGTAATCATCTAACTTGTTTTTATGATTCAAATATCAAATTTGTATGCTAGTTAGGGTTCATGATTTGGAAAAAGAATATTGCATGTATAACTAGAGAAAACTTAGATCCAAGGGTTGTATGTGCACCATTGGGATGTTATTGTGCTCAAAACCCTTCAGTTGTATCAGAGGCTAGAGTGTTTTCTGTTATATTGATGCAATTGTATTATTTTCAAAGCTGGAAAAACTATCAAATTTGATTCTGCATGATCACCACAACGTGGCAATGCATGACACGATGTGGTGATGGGTTTGATGGCAGATTTCAGATTTCTTGGCTTAATTTGGATTTGGATAACTACTATAAAGTGTTTTGTTGATCAAAACTCAATTTTATGTTATGCAAATAATTATACTTATCTTAATTAAAAGATAATGATCAAAATTTAAGATAATTACTAGATTATGTGATAAACTAATTATTTGTAAATTTTGAATTGTGATTATCTTGTCAAATTTTAAGATAATTACTTGATTTTGTGAAAAATTAATTATTTGTAGAAGACAAATCATCTTGCTATATGACTTAAATTAGGTCAATTTTGTAAATAATAAGTTATATCATAATTTTATTAGTTAAATTTGATCTAAATGTTTCTTGAAGAGTTTCATAGCTTGTCATCAAGTTATGAAATATGAAAAGTCTCATTCATGAAACATTAACTCCTTAAGTTATGGAATTCAAGAGGTTTTGAAGAGTTTCAAAACTTGCCCTCAAGTTTTGGAATTTGAAAAAGTCTCATTTATGAAACATTAAAATTCCAAACCCTAGAATTTTACAAGTTTAAAATTCAACCCTTATACTATTATAATATTAAAAGTTTAATACTTATATATATGTATAAGACAAGTCAGTGTTACCGTTAGTACACCTCATTCACAAAGCCGATCTATAAGGGGGGTATAAGGAAACTGCCTATAAAATGGTGGTTGAATGGGAGTCCAATCTCACCCACCGCTTCCTTGATTGACGGAGGGTCGTTAGCCGAACAGGTAGGATAAGGCATTAATTCTCATTAAAAAGTATATAAATAATTATAAAGTAACTAAATTTTTATAATTTCAAATCTTAGTTACTTTAGGAAAAATGTAAAAATGGTGCTATTCCATGAAATTGCACTTTTCACCTTACAAAGGGTAGCTTGATGTTTGTTATACATCAATGGAACGTGTTTGGTTAACCGATGCATTGATTAGGTGATAAATAACATCAAGAGTACCAAGCACATTTGTATGTTTATTAACACCTTTTTGTGATCCTCGGTATGCTAGTCACAAACTTGAAGAGCATAATCGAGATTTAAACATGCCATTGAAAAGTTCAATGAATCTCAAAAGAATCTAGGAATTTCAGTTCATTTAAAACTTAATACTCTTTTTCATTTTTCATGGTGGAAATTGGTAAATCGTCATTTACCTACCTTCAAATACTTTGCAATTGGATTACAGCATCCCTCTTCCGAATTGTGAAATATTGTTTTGGGTCCTAGCCTTAATATTTCATTTGGACGTTATATTAAGGATTCTTATTTAATCTAAACTATGTCTTTCTTTTCAAATGTCTACCCCAAACGTTGTTGGCTCCAACCCTTCCGGCTCTTTCTCCTTCATGAACTTATGTGGGAGGGTCATTTTTTATGGATCGAATTTCAATGATTGGATTTAAAACATCCGCATAGCGATTCGATACGAGGAAAAAGAGTATTTCCTCGAAAAAGAGCTTAAGGAGATTGATGAATCTACTGACACTCCTAAATAGATAGTTGAGTATAGGGCTCATGAGAAGGACGCGGTAAAGGTGTCGTGCATCATGATAGCCACTATGACTCCTGAACTTTAGAAATCTTATGAGGACTTCTGGTCTTTCGAGATGCACCAAGACTTGATGGAAAGGTACCATATAAGTGCTCGACAGGAAAGGTATGGAATCATTTCCTCCATGATAACAACCAAAATTAAGGATGGAGAGTCCATCACGACCCACTTGCAGAAGATGCAAAGATATGTGGACCGCTTGCTGAATTTGAATGTCAGTTTCGATGAAGAGTTGGTTGTTGACATTATCCTACACTCTTTTCCTTCTTGTTATGATCAGTTATGTATGACTTATCATGTGAACAAGGAGGAAGTCACTCTTAGCAAGCTTCAAGGCCTTCTCAGAACTGTTGAAAGTAGTTTGAAAGGAAAATCTGTTGTATCTACGCCTACTACTATTGCCCTAGTCCTGACAATTGGACATGGTAAAGGAAAGAAAAGGAAAGCTCCCACAAAAAATCACAAGTGAAAGTATTGTGATGGAGCCTCTTTGAGTGGTTTAAAGGTGGTTTTGCTGCTCCCTCTTTCAATCGAAAAGAAGCAAAGTGCTTCTACTGTCATGACAAAGGGCACTAGAAACGAAGATATCCCAAATACTTATAGGACATTAAGGATGGGAATATAAAGCGCACATTCACAGTTATTTATACTATTCATTCTAATAACTCATCACAATCTTATTCTTCGGTCCTTGATATAGGATGTGGTTTTCACATTTATTCTGATTTGCAGGGTCTAAAAAGAAGTAGGGATGTGGAGTACGGCAAGATGAACCCAATCATGGGGAATAGGAAAGCGTCGCCTGTCACCAAGATTGGAGTTTATTCTTTATTGCTTAGTAGTGGGTTAGAATTAGATTTGAATAATTGTTTCTACTCGTTAGATATGGAGAGAAACATTATTTCCTTTCATGGTTTGTATAACAAGGTTTTAGATTTTCATTTAATAATGAACTTGGTTCTATAAATGCTTTTTATAATGGTGAATTTAATTTTGAATCGTTTCCTTCTAATGGTGTATATGAAACTGTGATGGTTGTAGACAACTTAGGAAATAATGTATTGCATATTGATTCGTCCAAAGGTTTGGATAAGGCAGGCTTGTGGCATTGTCGTCTTAGACATGTCAACAAGAAGCGCATAGCCTAACTCCAAAAGGTTGGAGTGTTTGAGTCATTTGACTTAAATTTGGATGACACATGCGAATTTTGTTTGCTTGGAAAGATGACCAGGTCACCCTTCACTAGTACTTGTTAAAGGGGTGATGGTTTGTTGGATCTCAAACACACCGGTGTGTGTGGGCCCTTCAGATATGCCACAAGGGTTGCTAACCGCTTTAATGTGACTTTTACCGATGATTATAGCAGATATGGGTATATCTACTTAATCAAGCATAAGTCAGAAACCTCTGAAAAGTTCAAAGATTTTAAATAAGAAGTGGAGAATCAGTTGGGCAGGAAGATAAAGATGCTCCGATCCGATCGAGGTAGAGAGTATCTTAGTATCGAGTTCCACGACTATCTTAAGGAATGTGGAATTGTTTCACAATTGACGCTACCTAGGACACCGCAGCTTAATGGTGTGGCTGGTAGGCGCATTCGAACCTTGTTGGATATGGTTCATTCCATGATGAGTCGAGCTTCGTTACGTATCTCATTCTGGGGTATGCCTTAGAGACTGCCACCCATATCCTTAATCTAGTCCCAACTAAGAAGGTTACCAAAACACCTCATGAAATGTGGACAGGGAAGGTTCCTTTGTTGGCACACATCAAGGTTTGCAGTTGCAAGGCACTCGTAAGACAAGAGACTCATGACAAGCTTGAACCTCATAATGAGCAATGTATTTTCATTGGCTACCCACATAAGTCTTTTGGATATCTCTTTTATAGACCGAGTGACAATGTTGTCTTCGTTGCGAGGATAGGGGTTTTCCTTGAAAGAGAACTCATATGCTATGAGGACAGTGGGAGGCAAATTGACCTTCAAGAGCTTCAAGAGTTAAGTGATGACGGAACCTCAAACACTAGCACTAAACCTGAGGAGGAAACTCCTATTGAACCAGTTGACGATTTCTTACCTCTGAGACATTCCAATAGAGTTAGAATGGCACTGGAGTTTGACGGTTTTCACGTTACTACAAAAGGTGATACGTTTATCAGTGATAGTACACTGGTAAATTTGGATAAGCCTCTAACTACAAGGAAGCCATGGCGTAACCTGAGTCCTAAAATGGAAAGAGGCTATGGACAATGAGATTCAGTCCATGTATGACAATCAAGTTTGGAACTTGGTTGACAATGTACCTAGTCGTAAGATAGTCGGGTGCAAACGGATGTTCAAGAAGAAGACGGACATGGATGGGAAAGTACACACATATAAGGCACGATTGGTTGCGAAGTGCTTCACTCAAACTCTTGGAGTTGACTATGACGAGACCTTCTCACCAGTAACGAAGATCAAATATGTAAGGGTTATGATAGCCATAGCTGCGTTTCATGATTATGAAATATGGCAGATGGATGTCAAAGCCACTTTTCTTAATGGAAAGTTGGCGGAAGATGTTTAGATGAGTCAGCCAGAGGGTTTTGTAGATGTGAAGTATCCTAATAGAGTGTGTAAGCTTGAGAAATCCATTTATGGATTGAAACAAGCATCTCGCAGATGGAATCTTTGTTTCGATGAGAAAGTCAAAGAGTTTGGTTTTTCGAGAAGCGAGGATGAGTCCTGCGTATATGTCAAAGCTAGTTGGAGTATAGTTAGCTTTCTAGTATTGTATATGGATGACATACTACTCATAGGAAACAACATTCCAACCTTCTAGGAGGTTAAGTCCTGGCTTGGAAAGTGTTTCTCTATGAAGGACATTGAAGAAGCTGCTTACATTCTAGGGATAAGGATATTGAGAATTAGGAGTAAAAGACTAATAGGACTTAGTCAAAGTATCTACTTAGACAAGGTGTTGAAATGTTTCAGCATGTAGAATTTAAATAAAGCTGAATTGCCCATTCTGAGAAATACGAAACTAAGTAAGACTCAGATTCCGAGTACCGATTCCGAGATAGTAGAGATAAGTCGAGTACCATATGCTTCTGTAGTTGGATCGATCATGTATGCTATGACATGTACTCGCCCTAATGTGGCGTTTGCTTTGAGCATGGTCAGCAAATATCAGGGGAATCCTGGTAGAGCTCACTAGATTGCGGTAAAGAATATTCTTAAGTACCTGTGGAGGACTAAGGACTGGGTCCTTACCCTTGATGGGAGTGATGACTTTAGAGTGACAGGGTATAGTGACGCCATCTTTCAAACCGACAAAGATAATTTCCACTCTCAGTCGGGCTGGGTATTTACCCTAAATGGAGGAGCGATAACATGGAAAAGTTCTAAACAGGAGACTGTGGCTTATTCAACGTGTGAATCAGTGTACATAGCAGCAAGTGAAGCATCGAAGGAGACGATATGGCTAAAAACTTCATCGGAGACCTTGGAGTTGTACCAGCTGTAAATGAGCCTATGGAGATTTTTTGTGATATTGAGAGTGCGGTCACCTTAACCAAGGAACTGAGGGATCATGGCAGATCCAGGCACTTCGACAGAAAATATCACTTCATAAGACATCGAGTAGAAGAAGGACTCATCATAGTAAAGAGGGTATCTTCAGAGGATAATCTAGCAAATCCCTTTTCGAAGGGAGTGGATAGGTTTAAGTGTGACATTCCCAAAATCACGGCCAGAAAAGACCGGTTTGTTTATGCTTTGTTTAAAAATCAGAGTAACATTTTAAATGAAAGTGTTGCGAAATTTGTCCCAAAACAAAATATGATAAAGATTTATTAAAAGCATTTCCATAGAAATGTATTTCATTAAAAGACTTGGGATGTCATGTTCGTACAGATCAAAAGCATAAACAGTACAATATAAGCCTTACTACATTATTTCATATCTACAGGCCTATATCCGTAATCCCTCGTCCAACATCATATCTATGCTCAAGCGCCACTACCTGCAATATATAAAACTGAGTGGGTCAGGCTTGGGAGCCTGGTGAACACATAGGGTTTTCAACCCACAATAAATAAGTTTATTAATTTCACCAATCAACAATAACCCGATTACCCATTCCCGTTATCCTCACTTTACGTCCCTAAACACCTATCATAAGGGACCTAGCCTAAGGATCATCATCGGGACGGACACTACTGCTAAGGGGATTCCTCAGCAATAAATGTCCTAAAGGCAACCATGTGGGGGGTGGAGTACACCGGTGAACACATCGTTCACAAACACCTACAGGTTGCGAGCCTGCTAGTGTTCCACTGGACTGTCTAGAAGAGTCCGTGGTCGTCATCCATACTCCGCTAGATGACAGAATCAACAACATCAACATCGAGGCCTCTCATCATTTTATCACACATCACCTATTACATCTACCCATGTTTTACCCCAACATTTTCGTAGATATAAAATACATATACAGTTTAAATCATTGAAAACATGTATAACAATGTTCATCCAGCATAGATAGCAAGTATTCAGATAATATGCACACATAGCACGTAATTTATATAAAATACTTCATATTTATGTGTAAGCTGAAAGTAACTATGCACTCACCTGAAAGGTGGTGACTCAGCACTCGGACAACGCTTCCATACTCTCAAAACGATTTTCCTTTGATAAAACCTAGTATCGATACCACCAGGGTTTAGTCTAACGATAACCGCGACAAATTAATTGTCTGACTATTATTATTATTATTATATAAGCATTAATAACACTCAATATAACTCATAATAATAGCCCAAATAATTATTTTAAGGACCTAATAACATTCCTATAATTATTTGAAAGCTATATTAAAAAGTGCATAAGCGTAGCACACTTACAGCGAATTTTATCGAAAACCGGAACTTAATTGGAGCAGCGTTTCGAAACCGAAAGACTCCTTTTTCTCGGGACTCCGGGAGCCTCGGGGCTTCCCTAGGGTGCTAGGGGTTTTATCTAGGGCTTAGGGGTGGTATGGGGTTGTAGAGAAAGAAAGAAGTTAGAGAGAGAAGTGATTTTGGTGTGAAAAATGGAGCTGCCTTCGGATCCCTTTTATAGGCGCGAAGCCTCGGTCTACGCTGGGCGTCCAGCAGCGCTACGCTGGGCGTAGCTCGGATAAGGTTGCCAGCTCGCACCAGCTGGCTCGCACTCGGACTCGGAAGGATATGAGCGAAGGTACGTTGGGCATACATACTTCGGATGTGGGGCATAAGCGTGGAGTGGCATGTCGCAATCCGAAGCGACTTCCGAGACCATCATCGGACGGTTGTGGTGCTGCCACGTCATCGATCTCGCACCAGGTTTCGCATTTTCGAGTCCCAACTTCAAAAATTCGTAACTTTCGCATACGAGCTCTGTTTTCGACGTTCTTTATATCCACACGAAGGTGGGAACGTACTCTACAACTTTCGTTTAGACTTCATCGGCTAATTTTGACTCAATTTTAAATTTTATAATATTAACGGGCCGGGACAGGATTGGTCCGTTAAATCCTCATAACTTTTTCATCCGGCGTCGTTTTCGCCCATCTTTTTCTCGTTACGCTACTCTCAACGAGATCTTCAATTCTCGTTTATGTCGTGTCGGCTAAAAACCGCTTGATCTAATATTCGAATTTCGGGTTGTACACTGCTAACTCGAAACTTCGAAAAATCATAACTTCTTCATACGAAGTCAGATTTGGGCGTTCTTTTTATCGATGTTCTTAGTTTAACATGTTCTACGACTTTCGTTTAAATCGCTAAGGCTAAATCTCGCTCTATCGTAAATTCACTATTTACGCTTCCCGGTATCGTGCTGGTTCTGTCGCGAAACTTCGACGGGTCATAACTTCTTCGTTATAACTCGGATTTCGGCGTTCTTTATATGTACGGAAACCTTGATACATATTCTACATCTTTATGTAGAGATATCGGGATTATCTCACACTTTAATTTTGACGCTTATTTTTATTCTTTATAAAATATATATATTTATAATAAAGCAATAAGCACACAAATACACATAATTCACATAGAATTAAAATATTTCATCTTTATTTCATCAAAAAGAGTTATAAGTGTTGACCTAGACTATTGTATTGACAAAAATGCTTAGCCTTGAAACCCAGACGTTACATTAAGCACTTGCAGTATGCTAGAAGTTTTGGGCTGAAGGACGATATTAGTTTTAATGATTAGATAGCTGTTTAGAAACTTGTAATAGATAAAATGCAATTGACATTTGATGATAGAATAAAAGGAGTTTTATTTATGAGTAAAGTTACTATCTTATGTCTATTGTTTACTATTGTTTCATTTTGCATGTTCGGACTTCCAGAATAATAAGATTATTCAAACCATCCACACTCGATCATATTTTGGAAGTAGGTGTTGAGACAAGATTGTCATGAATTGGCTTGTAGATTGTCTAAAGTGTTTAGACATAGCAAAACTTTGCTACAACATTCATGAGTGCTCCTGAAATAAGATTTGAGTATTGGATTAAACCCACTCTCACATGAATCAGTTCAGGGATTTATCATGAGTGATTGTCATACGATAATATTATTGGATTAGTGTCTAAGCCCGTAACTATATTTGGTAAGTACTTGACCCGGTTGTGCATGGTCCTTTTGGGTGCCTTCACTTTAGCAACTTGACAGGGTAATTTACGGAGAGAGAGAAGATATTATGGTTTATTAATATATTATAAGAATAATATATTAAAGGATAAATAATATTATTTGATTAATATTAGTCATAGATTAATTAGGTATTAATTTGGTGACCAAAAGAGATTAATTAAATAAAGGGACTTAAACTGTCAATTGTTTGATAGTTTTATTTTGGGCTGGGAAACCTAATGGACTAAGGGGTGAACGAAATTATGATGGGAGTCCATCATATTTCCGTCCATGGCCCTATTCCATAAGGTTCCATGGGCAGCTTAATGTTTAAGCTGTCTATTAGGGTTTTGACTGAAACCCTAGCTGCTCACAGTATAAATAGATCCCCTAGGTTACAGAAATCGGCGACTGCTTCTCCTAGAACCCTAGAGCCGATTTCAAGTGCCTCCTTCTCTCTCAAATACTACCCTCTTGCTAGTTGGTGTTTGTAAGCCATTAGAGGAGTTACACTTGTGACTCTAAGCTCAAGGAAGAAGAAAGATTCAAGCAAGTAACAAGCGGTAATCTTCTAGATTTGGTTTGGTCATTATTATTTTGAATTATTATCATTAGATCTAGGTTTTGAAAGTCTTGGATGAATGTATGTACAATTAGAGAAACCTAGATCCAAGCATTAGTGTTTGCATGAGCACATAGGATGTTCTTGTGGCTCAAACCCATCAAATATCATATAGTCTTCAAACCAAGATATATGAGTTTTTGATTACAAGTTGGTTGTGCATTGATAGTGCGAAAACGCATCAATAACTTGATGTTATAAAGTGTGGTGGTGTGTATGATTTAACGAGTAATTAGTACAAGCATATAAGTCAAAGTTTATTTGTTCCTTTTATCCTAGGAGGATTAAAAGTGATATCTTGGGCCCCTCGATGATTTTGTCATGACTTATGGGTCGGGCCCGGTCAGGTCTCAATTGATGTGTTCAATTAAGTTCTATGTCAAACAAATCAGAAATCGGAAAACAAGCTACTGGACAATAAGTAAGTTCCATGTATTTTTCTGCATGATATCTTAAAGAACAGAGGATTATATGATCCCTTATCTAAAGGAAGCGTCAGAATTCAACAGCGGCTTTTGAGAGCCACAATTGCTAATCGGATTTTAAAGTTGCATTGGCATTTATAGTAATTAGACTTATCCAAGTGGGAGACTGTTGGATTAGGTGTCTAAGCCCATAACTATAATTGGTATGTATTTGACCTGATACTAGCATGGTCTATTTTGCGTTGCTTTCACCAGAACAATTTGATAGGATGGATATTTGAGAAAGAGGTTATTTGTGATTTATTAATATGTTATAAGTATAATATATTAATAGAGAAATCATATTATTTAATTAGTATTGATCAAGAATTAATTTGGAATTAATTTAATGATCAAAAGAGACTAATTAAATTAACCGGGGCTGATTATTTAATTCAGTGATACATATGGTTTTGGCTAATAATCCAAGATTGATTTGTGATGGGCTAAGCTTATGAGATAGTCCATGAAGTGTTAGTCCAAATCAATTGTTGGATCATAAGCCTAAGTGTAAGAATTTGGGTTTACAAGTGACTCCTGGAATTCTACACTATATATGTAACCTCTAAGCCCCTAAAATCACCACCAAGAGTATTCTAAGAGGATATAGTCGATTTTTGGTGCTCCAAACTCCCTCTCATTGTCATCCAATTGCTGGTGGTGTTTTGTGAAACATTTGAGGCATCACACTTGAGGTGCTAAGCTCTTGAAAGGCCAACTTCTACAAACTACAACAAGAGGTAATCATCTAACTTGTTTTTATGATTCAAATATCAAATTTGTATGCTAGTTAGGGTTCATGCTTTGGAAAAAGAATATTGCATGTATAACTAGAGAAAACTTAGATCTAAAGCATTAGGGTTGTATGTGCACCATAAGGATGTTATAGTGCTCAAAACTCTTCAAGATCGGCATCGGTCGGCATAGCTCTTCTGTCGGCTCTGAGCAGTCTGCAACCTCTGCCTAATATGTTGAATCATCTATGTAGTCTTCAAAACCACCTCGGTCTGACCTATGACCCTGTGACCAACCTCCCCCCCCCCCCCAACAGACTGGGGTACGACATCTTTGCCCATACAAAAGCTCAAAAGGCGGGGCACTAATATTGGAGTGGAAACTGTTGTTGTAGGAGAACTCTGCAAGAGGTAGGTAGGAGTCCTAAATCCCACCAAAATTAATGACACAGACTCGCAACATATCCTCGAGATTCTGAATGGTCGGTTCGCTCTGGCCGTCGATCTGCGGATGATAGGTTGTGCTGAAATGCAGCCTCGTACCCAGTTCGTCATGGAACTTCTGCCAGAAATGGGAGGTGAACTAAACATCACGGTCTGAAACAATAGAGGCTGGAACCGCATGGCTAGCAACGATCTCATGAATATACACAACGGTCTACTTTTTGGCCGATGAGCTCTCCCAAATTGCCAGAATTGGGCACTCTTGGTCAATCGATCCACGATGACCCAATTAGCATCGAAACCCTTTGTCGTCTTCGACAACTTGGTGATGAAGTCCATCAAAATGTACTCCCATTACCACATGGGAACCTCCCAAGGCAGTAGCTTGCCGTGCGGCCTCTGATGCTCGGCCTTGACCATCTTACAGGTCACGCACCTTTCGACGTACCAGGCAATCTCCCTCTTCATGCATGGCCACTAATAACCCAGTCTCAGATTCTGATACATCTTGGTGGTCTCTGGATGGATAGAAAAGCGAGACTTATGAGACTCCTCCAACATAATCTGCCTGACCCCACCAGACACATGAACACACACCCGACCTCAACAGGTCAACAAACCACGACTGTCCGACACAAATTTGGTAATCTAACTCTTGATCCTCTCAATCTTCCAATTCTCCTCTCAAACACCCTCAGTCTGAGCCTCCCTAATCAAACCCATAAGTGGAGAATCCACATATATCCTCATACATGCCACCTCAAGAGAAGGTCCAGTTGACTTGCAGCTTAGGGCATCCGCCATCACATTCGCTTTACCCGGATAATAAAGGATCTCGCAGTCATAATCCTTGACTACATCCAGCCACCTGTGCTGCCTCATGTTCAGGTTCGGCTGATCCATAATATGCCTTAAACTCTTCTGATCGGTGTACATAGTATAGTGGACCCCATAAAGGTAGTGTCTCCAAATCTTGAGGGCTAAAACCACCGTCCCCAACTCAAGATCATGCGTGGGTACCTCGTCTCATACGGCTTCAGTTGCTGCGAAGCATAAACTATCACCCGTCCTCTCTGCATGAGGACTGCTCCCAAGCCAGTGATGGATGCATCACGGAAAACCAAAAAATCCTCAATTCCCTCTGGGAGGGACAAAACTGGGGATTTGCAAATTCTCTTCCGAACTGTCTCAAATGCAGACTGCTGCTCAGGGCGCCACCGAAAATCCACCCCCTTCCTCGTCAGATGAGTCAGGGGTACTGCAATCTTGGAGAAATCTTCTATAAATGTCTAGTAGTACCCTGCCAAACCCAAAAAAACTCTTGAAATCCAAGGGAGATTTCGGAACCACCCACTGCATCACCACCTCGATCTTGGCCGGATCGACCGAAATCGTATCTTGGTTAACGAGGTGTCCAAGGAACTGAACCTCTCGCAACCAAAACTCGCACATCGAGAACATAGAACAAAGACGTTCTTGCCTCAAAACCCCTAGAAGCTCGCGAAGATGCTCCTCATGCTTCTTCCTGGTCTTGGAATACACCAAGATATCATCAATGAATACAATAATTGAGCGATCGAGGATCGACCTGCAAACCTGATTCATCAAATCCATAAATATTTCTGGTGTATTGGTGAGCCCAAACGAAATCACCACGAACTCGTAATGCCCATACTGAGTTCGGAACAAGGTATTCTCCACGTCCTCCTCCCTCACCCTGACCTGATGGTAACCAGACCTCAGATCTATCTTGGAGAATTAAGATGCTCCCTACAACTGATCAAAGACGTCATCAATCCAAGGAAGGGGGTAACGGTTCTTCACCATTAACTTATTCAACTCTCGGTAATCAATGTACATCCGGTGTGAACCATCCTTATACTTGACGAATAAAATTGGTGCTCCTCACTAAGAACTACTCGGACGGATAAAGTGCTTGCTTAGCAGCTCCTGCAGCTGAGATGATAGCTCATGTATCTCAGAGGTGCCAATCAGTACGACGCCTTGGCAATAGGGACCACACCTAGCACAAGGTCGATCCTGAACTCGACCTACCTCTCAGGAGACGCACCTGGTAACTCCTCCGAGAACACATCAGCGAACTCTCTAATGACTGGAACATTTGAAACTAAAACCTGATCCCTGCCCCGCATATCCAACATATACACCAAATAACTCGTACACCCATGCTGAATATACTACCAATCCCTAGCTGCCGAACAAAATCGTGAACCCATCCTAGTGCGCTCTCCATAAATAACCAGCTCTCCCTTACTTGGGGTTCGAACCACCACACGCTTACCCTCGTAGTCGATCATGACACATAAATGACTCAGCCAATTCATACCCACAATCACACAGACATCACCCATGAGAATATGGATCAAATCAATCAGAAAGGATACCCCGAAGATCTCTAGAAAACAACCCAGATAAACTGAAGTAGCAGAAACCTCATGTTCGCTGGCTATAGAAACTCGAAATGGACACTCCAACTTACCTATAGGCAAAGCATACTCCCTACTAAAGGACCGAGAGACAAAAGACTGACTCACACCCAAGTCAAGCAATACAAGAGCAGGCAGTTAGTTCACTAACAACATTCCTAACTGAGGTACAAACATATGACCATAGAACAATCATAATCAATAAGACAAGAGATAGAAAAATAACAGTCCCAACATCTAGTGCTGCTCTGGCCTCCTCGGCAGTGAGATGGAAAGTGCGACCTCGAGCCCTCCGGGGCTCCGCCCTGCCCTGACTCCCGTCAGTGATCCTCAATGTAGCTAGCGTGGGATCCTACACCGGCTAGGCGAAGAGCAATGGATAGTTAACCTTCACATGGCCAACCTAATCATAGTGATAGGAGATCCTCATACTTTGAACCGGGGTGGACTGGAGGAAATACCTAGCATAATGTCCCTCATTGCCACATTTATGGCACACACCACCAGATCGACAAGCTCCGCTATAAAACTTCCCACACTTCCCACAAGTGCGGCCTTACTGACCTCCAGACCTAGAATTGGCGGCTGTGAACCGCTTTGCCACCGGCTGCGACTGTGTCGGGGCCTTCCTTTGCTCTCTTAACTGAAACTCTATGTAAATCTCAAGCTGCCTGGCAGCCTCCTGTAACTCCAGCAACGTATCACACCGTTGAGTAGAAATAAACTGTCTAATGTCTATCTTGAGCATGCTCAGATAACGGGTCATCTGAGCCTACTCTGAAGCAAACTCAGGGCAAAACATCGCCCTCTCAGTAAACATCTAGGTGATCTCCATCATTGACTCCGATCCCTGCCCCAGGTCTAAAAACTCTTGAGCCAACCTCTCCCAGTCGACCCACGGAATGTAGGGAGTACGAAACATCTCTTTGAACTGGTCCCAAGATACCTCAACCCTATGCTCATCAAAGTAAGAACCCGTAACAAGTCGCCACCAATCTTTCGCTTTAGACCTCAGAAGGTTCATATCACACTTGACCTTCTGGTCAGCAGGGCATAAAAAAGTGAAGAAACACCCCTCCACATCAGATAGCCACCTCATGGCTATGATCGGGTCCTGGACTCCATCAAAAGTCAGTTGCTTCGTATTATCAAAGTCTCGATACTGAAAAACCCGCGTTGTCCCAAAACCTACAGCCGCCATGGCTGTGAAGGCTACAACAACAGTATTCTCAGCAATGGCTCCGTAGACATCATCAAATAACTCCATCACTCTGGTCTTGATACACCCGAACATCTCCAGAATCTGATCTCGGATGATGGCCATAACCACCTCATGGAGGATCTTCCTAATCTAGGCATCTAACTCATCTGATCTCATCTGACTGTCAGTTCCTGATCTCAACCCGAATCAAATCTCAACTTGCCAAGTAGTCACCATATTGAAATACACCAGGAAGATATCAAGTAATCCACCTAAATAACAGGGAACTAACGCCTGACGCTTTAAAATGTAGATCTAATACCTAAGAGCTGGAAAACCACGTAAAATAGCTAACTTTACGTCCATACATGTCACCAAGAGGCTCTAAAACTCAAAGAAGGCTTAATAAGGGACCTAAGGCATGAAGGGGGCCTAGAACATGATAAAGCTTGAAACTTTAAGCCTAAAGAGGCCATAAAACATCCAAATCCGAAGAGATAACTTCATGAAAAGCTCAACCCCAAGAACAATCCCAAAATGAGCCAAATATGACAATAAACTTCCAAGGAAGAGATCTAAAAAATAGATAAGCAAGTTGTCAACTTTTTACCTCAAAAGAACTGCAATACTCTAAGAGTTTCAGGATCTGAAACCTTCCCTTCAATCTAGACACTTCCAACCTCAGGCTCCTTCAAAAGAACACCAAGAAATCACTCTTCAAGCTCACACACACACATAAATATGGGAGAGGATGCGCAAACCAGGGTTTTCTAGATAGGGGAGACTGATAAGGAGGCCACCCAAAGGGTATAAGGACTTTAAATAGGGTGCAACACCCAAAAAATTAGGGTTTCTTAATCAGTTGTACGCTTAGCGTACAACTGAGTACGCCCCGCATACTCAGGAAGCTTAGGCTTGACATTGTTTGGGCCTTGTTTGGGCCGCATTCTTGGACTTTGTTGCTTTGGGCCTTTTGGGTCATCTGTAATTAAGCTTTTGGATTAAGGAATCTTAGTGGGCTTTAGGGTAAGGCCCATTTGGGGATTTGGTCCCAATTTAGAAAATTGGGCCGTAAGTAGGCCTTCGTGGATCTATTGGTTTTGGGCCTTATTAGTTTATGGATTTAGGCCTTAGTTTTGGATCAAGCTAGGCCAGGGTTAAGATGGTTATTTTACCGCAAGTATGGATTATTGATTATAGTTTGGAACCGCCAACTGTTGATTGGGTGTTATTTTGTACCGATAGCTTGGGGAGTCGTCAATGCAGCAACTAGGGATTTCTTTCAATGAGATTCAACATTCGAGGTGAGTTTCCTCACTAGGATTAGTGGGTCTAAGGCACCAATGTCATCCCCTATTTACTATGTTAGGATGCTAGCAGTCTGCGTGACCCTTGCATGTGTTATGGGCTGTTATGTATATCGGGTGGGGATCGATGCCAAGCGAGGCCTAAGGACTGAAACATATGCTAGTGTTTATGATCATTATATGTGTTAACATGATTATGTGATACTTATTGTATGTGTATAGCGGGCGAGTCCCAGTGATAGGCGAGGCTTGAGAATAACATATATGTATACCGAGCGGGGCTCGATGAAGGGCGGGGCCCAATGCCGTGCGAGGCCCGATGTCGGGCGGGGGCCTAATATGTGATTTATTATGTATGGTATAGGGTAGCTTGGGGAACTAACTAAGCTTTCTGCTTATGGTTTTCAGTTTATGTTTCAGGTACTTCTAGTGGCAAGGGGAAGAGCTTGGGGTGACTGGATTGCACAAACCATATGGATTCCGTTTATGGGACACACACTGATTTTCCATATGTTTGACATACTTTTTTTATTTGGGTTGTATAAACAACGATTTGAAATACAATTTTCTCTTGAATGAAAAATGAAATTTTTGGGTCGTATTTTTGGGTTGTTTCATTATGTTTATGGTTTCAGGTACTTCTGGTACGAAAGGAAAGGGCCCGACGTGATTGCACAACATTCCCCTCATGTTTCTGCACTTATAATTACCGTTACTCTGATATTTTGGATAATTTGTATCATAGTCGTTTATGAGACATTTGAGGTATGGAATTGATGATTTTAAAAATGAAAAAAAAAATATCACTATTTTGGGACGTTACAAGTTAGTATAAAAGACTTGTTTTGAGGGAACCAAGCACACTTTCGGGTGTGTCAGAACTCAAACTGAGGAAATGATAATCTTTTCAACCACGATGGATGGGAACCGCTTCTATGTGACTTTTACCGATGACTATAGTAGATATGGGTATATCTACTTAATCAAGCAAAAGTCAGACACCTTTGAAAAGTTCAAAGAGTTCAAGAATGAAGTCGAGAATCAATTAGGCAGGAAAATCAAGATGCTTCGATCCGATCGAGGAGGAGAGTACCTAAGTCTTGAATTCCACGATTATCTCAAGGAGTGTGGAATAGTTTCACAATTGACGCCTCCTAGGACACCGCAGTTAAATGGTGTGGCAGAAAGGCGTAATCGAACCTTATTGGATATGGTTCGCTCTATGATGAGTCATGCTTCACTACCAATCTCTTTTTGGGGGTATGCCTTAGAGACTGCCGCCCATATCCTTAACCGAGTCCATACTAAGAAGGTTTCCAAAACTTCTCACGAGATGTGGACAGGGAAAGCTCCCTCGTTGGCACATATCAAGGTTTGGGGTTGCGAGGCTTTCGTAAGACGAGATACTCACGACAAGCTTGAACCTCGAAGTGAGCGATGTATTTTCATCGGCTACCCGCAGACATCCTTTGGATATCTCTTCTATAGACCGAAGGACAATGTTGTCTTCGTTGCGAGGAGAGGAGTTTTCCGAGAGCGAGAACTCATAAGCCAAGGAGATAGTGGGAGGCAAATCGAACTTGAAGAGATTCAAGAGTCGATAGATGAAGGAACCTCTACCGCTGGCATTAAACCCGAGGAGGAAACTCCGGTTGAACCGATTGACGAATCCTTACCTCTTAGACGTTCCGATAGAGTTAGAGTTCATCCCCAGTTTTATGGCCTTCATATTACTACCGAAGGGGACACGTATATTAGTGATAGTACACTAATAAATCTTGATGAACCTAACAGCTATAAGGAAGCCATGGCAGGCCCGGAGTCTGCAAAATGGAAAGAGGCAATGGATAGCGAGATCCAATCCATGTATGATAACCAAGTTTGGAATTTGGTTGATTATGTGCCCGGACGTAAGACCGTTGGGTGCAAATGGATCTTCAAGAAGAAGACCGACGTGGATGGAAACGTGCACACATATAAAGCGCGATTGGTCGCGAAGGGCTTTACTCAAACTCCCGGAGTTGAATATGATGAGACCTTCTCACCAGTTGCGAAGATTAAATCTATTAGAGTGATGCTAGCAATTGCCGCATTTCATGATTATGAGATTTGGCAAATGGATGTCAAGACCGCTTTCCTTAACGGAAAGTTGGCTGAGGATGTTTACATGGCTCAGCCAGAGGGGTTTGTGGATCCGAAGCATCCGGATAGAGTGTGTAAGCTTGAGAAGTCCATTTATGGACTTAAGCAAGCGTCTCGCAGATGGAATCTTTGCTTCGATGAGAAAGTCAAAGAGTTTGGATTTGTACGAAGCGAAGACGAATCTTATGTATATGTCAAAGCCAGTGGGAGTATAGTAAGCTTCCTCGTTCTATATGTCGATGACATATTACTCATAGGAAACGACATCCCGACTCTGCAGGAGGTTAAGTCCTGGCTCGGGAAGTGCTTCGCTATGAAGGACCTCGGAGAGGCTTCTTACATTTTGGGAATAAGGATAGTAAGAGAAAGAAGTAAGAGACTAATTGGACTTAGTCAGAATACTTACTTAGAGAAGGTACTAAAACGTTTTAGTATGGAAAACTCAAAGAAGGGAGAACTACCGATACAAAGTAATGCCAAATTGAGTAAGTCTCAAAGTCCGAGTACCGAAGCTGAGATAGCAGAAATGAGCCCAGTACCATACGCTTCCGCAGTTGGCTCAATCATGTACGCTATGACTTGTACTCGCCCTGATGTAGCCTTCGCTTTGAGCATGGTTAGCAGATATCAAGGGACATCTGGCAAAGCACATTGGATTGTGGTGAAAAAACATCCTTAAGTACCTTCGGAGGACGAAGGAATGGTTCTTAGTCCTCGGAGGGAGTGATGACTTGAAGGTGCGAGGGTATAGTGACGCCAGCTTTCAAACCGACAGGGACAACTACCGTTCGCAGTCGGGCTGGGTCTTTACCCTAAATGGAGGAGCAGTGACATGGAAGAGTTCCAAACAAGAAACCATAGCTGATTCAACGTGCGAATCAGAGTACATTGCAGCGAGCGAAGCGTCGAAGGAGGCAATATGGCTAAAGAACTTCATCGGTGATCTTGGAGTTGTACCTGCCATAAAGGAGCCTATGGAGATTTTCTGTGATAACGAAGGCGCGATTGCCTTGACCAAGGAACCGAGGGATCATGGTAGATCAAGACATATCGACAGAAAGTATCACTTCATTAGATATCGTGTAGAAGAAGGACAACTCATAGTGAAGAGGATATCATCAGAAGATAACCCAGCAGATTCGCTTACGAAGGGACTGAGTAGGGTTAAGCACTTGCAGCATGCTAGGAGTATTGGGCTGAAGGATGATATTAGCATAAGATTAGATAGTATTAGAAACGTGTAATAGATAAATGTAATTGACATTTGATGATTAAATAAAGGAGTATTATTTATGTGTAATGTTGCTATCTTATGTTAATTGTTTAGCTATTGTTTCACTTTGCATGTTTTGACTTCCAGAATAATTGAGTTTATTAGGAATAATCGAATTATTCAAATGGTCCACAATCGTTCATATGTTGGGAGTAGATATGAATGAAGATTGTCATGAATTGGTGTGTAGAATGTCTAAATGGTGTTAGACATAGCAAAAGATTGCTGCAACGTTCATGAGTGCTTATGAACTAGTTTTGAGCATTGGAATAAACCCGCGCTTGCTGGAATGACCTTATGGAATACGATATAAAAGGTGATCGCAAGACGATAATATCATATAGTCTTAAAACCTAGATATATGGTTTATTATTTGTTAATTGATTGTACATTGATAATACGAAAACGCATCAGTAACTTGGTGTTATAAAACGTATTGTTGTGTATAGTTGGTTAATGAATAAGTAAATGCATATAAGTCGAAGTTTATCTGTAACTTTTCTCTAAGAAGGTAAAAGCGATATCTCGGCCGCTCGATGATTTGATTTGACTTATGTGCCGGGCCCGGTCAGAACTGAATTGATGTGTTCAATTAAGTTCTATGTCAAATAAATCAGAGATCGAGAAACCTAAATGCTTGACTAACCATTCCATAGGATTGTCAGCATGATATCTAACAGAGGACTGTAAGTTCCCTTATCTAAAGGACAAGATTGATTAGATCAGAGTTTGACAGCGTCTTTGAGAGGTACGATTGCAAACCGAATTGTACTTGTATAGTTACTGGACTTATCCAAGTGGGAGACTGTTGGAATAGTGTCTAAGGCTGCAACTATATTGGGCAAGTACTTGACCCGGTTGTGCATGGTCCTTTTGGGTTGCCTTCACCATAGCAACTTGATAGGATGATTTATTAAGAGAGAGTAAATATTATTAATATATTATGAGAATAATATAATGAATAATATATTGTTATTTGATTAATATATAAGTCATAGAATTAATTTGGTGACTTAAAGAGATTAATTAAATAAAGGGGTATAAACTGTCAATTGTTTGATAGTTAAACTTTAGACTGTAAATCCATTGGGATATGCTTTGGACGGATTCTAAGAGCTTAGGGATAGCTAAAATCGTCCATATGAGTTATCTAGGAATGGATTTGGATAGCCTTAAGAGAAGATTATCCAATTAGGGTTTAGGTTGTAACCCTTAAGGAGTCTACAAGTATAAATAGACCCTATGGCATGAGGAATTCGACACCTTACCTAAAGTAAGAGAACCCTAGCCGAATTCCTTCCCCTCTCCTCTCTCCTAAATCATTCTTCTTGCTATTGGTGTTTGTAAGCCATTAGAGGAGTGACATTTGTGACTCTAGAAGCTCCAAGACCTCAAGATCAACAAGGAACTCAAAGGTATGATTCTAGATCTGTTTCAATGTTGTTATTTAACCTAATTAGTAATTATAGGTCTTGGATTCGAAGCATGTTTATTAGAAAGCCTAGATCCGAGCATTAGGGTTTTGCATGCGCACATAGGAAAGTTCTTATGGCTAAAACCCATCACTGAGGACCCCATCAGAGATTAGGAGTTTTCTAGGTATCCCAAGTACTATCGAAGATTTATAATGGATTCCTCTAAGATTGATTTTCTATTAACCCGCTTGATGAAGAAGAATGTTACTTTTCGTTGGGGACCCGATCAATAGTCAGCTTTTGGTACATTGAGACAAAAATTGTGTGAGGCCCCGATTCTCACGCTTCCCAATGGTATGGATGATTTTTTATTTTATTTTGATACGTTTATATCGGGTTTGGGAGTTTTTGTCATGTAGAGAGGACATGTGATTGCTTACGCATCAATGAAGTTCAAGCCTCATCTGGCGAATTACCCTACGCACGATTTGGAGTTAGGGGTTATAGTTTTTTATCTCAATATTTGGAGGCACTATTTGTATGGGGTTATGTGTACTATTGGTGGCCCTGTGTGAAGGGGGGGATAACATGGTTTGTGGAGCAGTGCTTAACTTGCTAAAAAGTCAAGGCTGAACATCACAGATCCCATGAGCATATGCAGTCGATACCCATTCGCATGTGGAAATAGGAAGAGATCGCTATGTACTTCATCACAAAGTTGTTGAGGATGACATTGAGGTTGGCTCTATCTAGGGCATTGTTGATATATTGACCAAGAGTGCACATTTCATACCGATTGTCGAGAGTATATCAGCTAAGAAGCTGGCCAATATTTACACTTGAGAGGTGGTGGTTCGACATGGCGTTCCTGTTTTGATGGTTTGCGATTGAGAAGTTATTTTCACCTCTATGTTATGGAGGAAGTTTTATGAGGATTTAGGTACTCAACTGCATTTAGTATAACATACCACCCCCATATCGATGGAAAAAGTGAGTGGACAATTCAAATGCTCGAAGATATGCTCAAGGCGCGTGTGCTAGATTTTAGCGAGAGTTGGGATACTTATCGTCCACATGTCATGTTCTCCTACAATAACATTTGTCATGCCAGTATTTATCGACCACCTTCTAAGATGTTGTATGCAAGGAAATGTAGGACCTCGGTTTGTTGGGGCGAGGTCGGGCATCGGGTCATGAGGAGTACTGAAGTGGTGCTTAAGACCACTGAGTTGATACATGATGTGTGTGATCGGTTGTGGATCGTGCAAAGTCGACAAAAGAGTTATGCTGACCGATGTTGTTCAGATCTTGAGTTCCAAGTGAAGGGTTTGGTGTCTTTGAAGGTGTCACCTAGGAAGGGTGTCATCCGATTTCGAAATCGGGGAAAGCTAGGCCCCCGGTTCATCGGTCCTTTAGGATTGTTGCCCTGGTGGGAAAGCTTGCATACCGACTGGATTTTCCTGATGAGCTCAGTCAGATCCACAACACTTTCCATGTCTCTCAGTTATAGAACTATTTAGCCGATGATTCTATGTTGATGCCCTTGGATGGCAGTCAGGTCGATGAGCAGCTGAATTATGTAGAAAGTATGATTGTGATTCTAGACAAAAAGACAAAGACTATGTGCAAAAAAGTGGTGAACTTTGTACAGGTGTAGTGGCAGCATCATAAGGGTTCTAAGTAAACATGGGAGTTGGAGGACAAGATGAGAGAGCATTACCCCAAGTTATTTGCGGAGACAGACTTCGAGGACGAAGTCTGATTCTAGTGGGGGAGAGTTGTAACATCCGGATCCCAAGATACTTTATATTTTTCAATTTTGCCATTTTAAAGTTTTCCACGATGTGGTAGGGAGGTTCCACGATGTGGCAACTCTATCTTAGTCGGCATGTTTCTTTTAAGTCATCACGACATGGCTTTATAGGTCACGGTGTGGCAGTTGGCAAGTAACAAACCCTTTTTCAAAGTTGGTAGACGTTAACAATTTGAAAACAATTCACTAAATAAGTATTTATTAACTCCCTAAAAATGAAATTTTAGAATTAAGTATACTTGAGAGCTATAGATAATTAATTCGAATAAATTATGTTGTGACATCCCCAAATTTCATGGCCAAAAAAGACCGATTTGTTTATAGTTTGTTTTCAAATCAGAGTAATCATTTAAAGAAAACTGTTGCGGAATTTGTTCCCAGAAAACAAGATAAATACTTTATCCAAGCAACTTTGAAGAGATGTATTTCATTCGTTTTAAAACATTTGGGATGTGCTGGTCAATACAGACACATAAGCATAAACCGAACTTACATTAATCTAAACTAATGATATACATCTCTTTAATCTCTCAGTGTAACGTGTCTTTGTATCGATACCTGTGATAAAAAAAAAATATTGAGTGGGTCAGGTTTGGAAAACCTGGTGAGTACATAGGGATTTCAATCCCACAATGTTATAACATATATATAATTTAGAATTCACACAATATAAAATTTCTCTCTCTCTCTCTCTCTCTCTCTATATATATATATATATATATATATATATATATATATATATATATATATATATATATATATATATATATATATATATATATAATCAACTCTTACCGCACCCCGTCAATCCTCTCAACGAGACTATCCATACCCCTGGACCTTAAATTTTAACTCTTACTCCCGGATCTAATCCATATTCTCGAGTCCATGATTGTGCCCATTCCATACTCCCGGATAAGGGACAATTGGTCTATGTCTAAATCCATACTCCCGGACTAATGACAGATTCTATGTCCAGTCCATACTCCCGGATTAATGACAACTGACTAAGTCTTAATCCATACTCCCGCATTAATGACAATTAACTAAGTCAAATCCATACTCTCGGACTAGGGATGAATAACTATGTCTAATCCATGCTTCCGGATCAATGACATATTTTAAAGTTCTATTTTCTATATATACCTCGCTCGTATTCATAAAGAGATACTACCCTATAACCATTATAACAAACCTTAGGTTTACTCGGGACTTGCTTTGGGTTTTGGGGTGATACCGGGGCTTCGGGGGATTAAAACTAGGCTTAAAGATGAGTAGAGTAGGAGAGAGGTTGAGAAATTAGCAACCAAAACCGGCTGCCTTAGGTTTCTATTTATAGGGCTGAAAATTCAGTTTTCACGTCGTGACCTTGGATGTCATTAGGTGCATAGTCACGATGTTCAGTCTGTCAGGCTCCAGAAGACGTCAACACTGAGTTCACGTCATGAACCCCTTTTTCACGTCGTGAACTCTGACACAGTGTTGGGGTTCGCGCCCCGAACTACAAAAATTCACAACTTTCGTATATGAGCTCCGTTTTCGACGTTCATTATATCCACACATAGGTGAGATTATGCTCTACAACTTTCATTCAGACTCCGTCGGCTAATTTTGACTTTAATTTTTCTTATATTTATTTTTAGTAGGCCGGGACAAGAAAACTCTGATATAAACTCATAACTTCTTCATTTGACGTCCGTTTTTGTCTGTCTTTTTAGCGTTGCACTATTATTGATGAGATCTTCGATTCTTGTTTAGATTGTTTTGGCTGGGAATCACGATCTCATATTCGAACTTTGTGTTGCATACCACTAATTCGAAATTTAGAAAAATCATAACTTCCTCATACGAAGTCTGATTTAGAAGTTCTTTTTATTCACGCTCTTGGTTTAACATATTCTACAACTTTCTTTTAGATCGCTAAAGCCAAATATCGCTCTATCGTAAATTCACTATTTACGTCGCGCATTGTCGTGCCAGTTCTGTTGCGAAACTTCGACATGTCATAACTTCTTCGTTATAACTTGGATTTCGGCGTTCTTTATATGTATGGAAACCTTGTGACATATACTAAAACTTAGTTAAGATTATTTATTCTAAACACTCTTCTATCAAAAAGTCATTTTTGACGCTTATCGTCTACAAATTGACTAGCCTGGATCTACGGGCATTACAATTATCTCCCCCTTAGGATGATTACATCCTGGAATCATCAACGAAAAAGTTCAGGTATAATGATTCCATACGTAATCTTTTCATCCTAGGTAATAATTGTAACTTCTATGTTTATTCGAATGAGTATCTAACTCTTAGGCTTCTTGACCGCAGGCGGTGCTCAATCTTGCACCTGCTCTTCGTACTATGTTGGACTTTCAATCATAACCTCTCGAGTTACAAAATAAATCCTTATTGAGGACTCCTTCTTCTTCTTAGGATAATTACTTTCCTTTATCTATTGTAAAAGATCGACGGGTCATGCTCTAATGATCTCTCCTCGTATGATGCAACGCTTAGACTCAAGTCTCTTAAGGTCAACTTCCAGAATGGAATATACCTTCTTTCATATTCTAATGTGATATATTCACATTTTAGCATGTAGCATTTCTAGCTACTAACTTCTTTGAACAACGAGCGTGATAATATTGATCGCATTTATTTCAATCTTCTGACTTAAGTCAAATGTTACATCGAACTTGGTTCTCTGATCCATGTAACAAACTCATCGTAGTCGGACTCAATTTGATATGACCACTAGGTTCGGAATAACAACCATCTTACTAGTCATTACTGAAACAATGGTAATGACATACATGAATAAAACAGAATCTATTACTAGCTTCCTGGTAACCTTGTAACATTCCTCGATCCAAGTGCGAGTCCTGTGCTTCCGGTAGTATAGGCATTTACTACCATTCACACCTACTCATACACGTCCCAAGTATTGTCCCGCAGTCAATCCAAGTCACCACACAAGAAAATCACACAATCATCTAACATTCCAGATAACAAAACTAGGGTTTATATTAATTCTTGAAACGATTACACAGAGGTTCAAGTTTACCCTATACTATACCTCTAATAGGCTACACCACATGTTACTATTCACATCGCTACTTTATAACTTGATCTCTAGATATAAAATCCTTATTCATGATTCCTTGCATTGTCATCTGCTTCATCAAGGATCATTTGAAATGCTCTTGCCTTTCGCTTTGGCAGCACATTTGGCTTTGTAACCTCTTCCCTTCTTGCGACATATACTACAACTTGGTTAAGATTATTTATTCTAAACAGTCTTCTATCAAAAAGTCATTTTTGACGCCTATCGTCTCTAAATTGAAAAGCCCAGATCTACGGGCGTTACATACGTTCTCCTAATTCTCTGAATATAAAGAACTTCCAGAACGGAGATTGTATAAGAAAGTTAGTCATCTTGTAGGTTATAAAAATCAGTATTTATTTGATTTTCCTTAAACAAATTTCGCATTGCTCTGTTTTGAATAGCTATGAGTCTTGTAAGTTGTTTTTGAGCATGTTTTAAACTCATACTGTGGTCTATTATTTGATTTCATTTTTATGACATTTTTAATCCCGAGCAAAATCAAATTTGTAAAGTCTATCGAATCGGAACCAATTAATCGTGAAACTTTAAACGCCATTTCCCGAAGTTCTATACATCAAAAGCGAATTCCGTCTAAATTTTTTGAATCACCACGACCAAGATAATTAGTAGACACTTTTATAAAGAAAACAAATACATATTGGGATTTTCCGCAAGCGATTGAGGCTTAAGGAGAGTGAGAAATCATGCTTGGCATCATGCATGGTACAAACAAGTACCATGCACATGATGTTTACTCAAAAGTCTTCTAAAAAAATGAATGGTAGAATCTCACTTTTGCAATAATACTCTAACTGGAAGCAAAGGTCTACATCTATTTCACTCACTACATCCCCTTCTCTCTAAACCTCACATCTCTCTCTCTCTCTCTCTCTCTCTCTCTCTCTCTTTATATATATATATATATATATATATATATATATATATATATATAATTTTCATCATCATCGCCCTAAGAAGAGGTTGTTGGCCACCTTGGTTGCCCCCTCATTCCTCCCCTATCAAGTAGCATCACCTCAAACACCCTCCTTCCTCCCAAGGCAGCCACAACTATTGTTCTTGGCCTTATAACTGACGACGGAGAAGTGAACGACCAATAGGAGCTATCGGAGCAACCCCTCTCACCACCAATTGCCGCCTTCGCTCCTTCCTACCACATTTCCTTCTTCCCATTACGATCAACAATACTACCGGTGGCCTCCCCACTGTTTCTCAATTTTAAACAGAAAGATTGAAGGTCACTGGAAAAAGCGGGTTGCCTCCCTGTCTCGATTGTTTTGGCACCAAACGACCCCACCTACGCCACCTCTGATCTTATGCCTCCTTTCACAACACCCATCTCTCGAAAACTCTAGTTGAAACACGAAGATATAGTCGGACTAAAGTTTTGTGGCAAGATTTTCTGGCAACACTTCATGTCTCCAACGAGCATTGTTTTGGTTTTCTCTAAATTGTAAAAATTAGTTTTCTAAACTCCTATCATGCAGACATACAATCCTTTGTACTCGGAATGTCCAAAAGATTCTCTATTTGAAAAACTATAAAATGTGAATCGGTTTCCGTTTTCCCGAGAAAATCGAGATCACCATCAACGGTGACTTTCTACAGTCCCTGTTTTACGGTTTTCATGTTTGGGGGAGAGTACATGCATGTTTATCGAAGTTTTGATGATTTTCAAGTTTTCAAACATTTAAATGCATCATATTTTTATTATTAGTTAATGGTTTATGAAATAGCATTCTAAAATGCTATAAATCACCAAAAAATCTTATGTGTTTAAGTAGGATGTTATAAATGACATGCTTACACTTGTTGAGAAATATGAGCATAAGTGTTAAGAAAATCCACAAAATCATAAGTAGATTGCTATAAGAATACAAGTATGTTTTTGTAATATATATATATATATATATATATATATATATATATATATATATATATATATATATATATATATATATATATATAAAGTTATGATCTTAGTTAAAAATAAGCGTGTACATGTAAAGAATGTATAAAAAGACATTATACATATAACCAAAAATGCTATTCAACATAATTATATATAAAAGGAAAGTACATTCCCTAAATTGGTTGAAAAACAAAGTTTGAACAATTATATGAATATTAGTTGAAAAATATCAAAAATCAACTATTATTTATAGATTCTGTGAAGTCATGTAAAAATGAGTTTAAGATCGATTTTATTATATTTTTATATCCGTTATAAAAATATAAATCATTTGTAACATCCATAAAAATCATGAAAATTTTGAACTTTTTTAAAAACCATCCCAAGATCATAAATTGTTTACAATATAGTTTTCAAAACATCATCAATATCAGAGTTTCCTAAAATCATAAGTCCAAGACATGAGGATGTGTACGGTCACACCTTTGCCATCCCGCAATCCTCTAAAGTACATGAAACATAACCCAAAACTGTAAGCCAACGTTTACTGAGTTTCCCCCTAACTTACCAACACAACATATAATCATAATAATAACAGCAAAAGGCATGCATAGAGAGCCTTGAGTCTAACTGGAATGCCCTACCGGCCTACAGTCTATCTGGTACGCTCATAGAACCTTCAGCATGACTGGTACGCCTCACTGGACATTCAGCTTATCTGGAACATTCTTCGGGCCTTCAGCCTAACTGGTACACCCTACTGGCCTGCAGTCTTTTCGGGATTCCCTGGGTCTCTTGGCCTTGAGCACATAGCAGAACCGCCTCAACCCAACATACCATCACATATCAACATATACCATATTAAACCCTAGCTAGCATATACAGACAATCATACAGATCTAACAGATCACTAAGCATAGCATCATCCTATATACCATGATACATTTCTAACATATCACTACAACATATAAGCATGCGATAAACCAGGATAACAATCCAAAGGAGCCGACCTTGGTGCCTTCGACCCAAAAGTACAATGAGGAAAACTCACCTTGCAAATCCGAAAAGATAGCAGAAAATAATATTGCTCAGCGAGTCCACTTTAGAGATCACCTATACACATGGAAAGACCTGACCTTAGGCTTCATAACAAATACCCAAAATACCCATAGGTTCAAACTAGGTCAAAAGTCAACAAAAATCAACGGTCAACGAAAAGTCACCCAGCTGAGTACGCCCAGTGTACTTAGCCTCTACGCTGCACATACTCCGCCCATGACCAAAAACGGGCAGTTGACCATCTACGCACAACGTACGCCATGGTACACACAACGTACATAGTGGCCATGAACAATCTCCACTAAGTGCTTAATTCAACAAGTCCAAACGTCCAAATCCAGATCCAAGTCTAAAAAGGTACTCCTAACCATAAAATTTCCAACTTTATAGTCATGAATTCCTTGATAAGTCCCATAAAAACCCTAGATTATTTTAACCATGTAAGACCTCTAAATCTTGCATGCAAGCACTAAATTAGTCAAGATAATATTTTTACGACTTAATGCACCTCAAATCTTTTGAAAGGACAGCTCCTTTGGTCTTAGAGTAGCTTTTACTCATTAAGTCCAAGAAAAGGGACTAGAAACTCATAAAATTTCACATGGATAGATCTTAAGGAAATATAAGTCAAGATCAAAGCTTTATACCTTCTAGAGCTTCCCAAAGAGGCAAAGATGTCAAATCTACAAGCTTGCTTCCACACCAAGGCTCCTCAATGAATCCTCTTTCTTCCTTCAACACACCAAGAACACACACTTAAGCTCAAAACACACACTCAATGGTTAGGGTTTGAAAAAACATCTTAACAAGAGTAGAGGCTGAAAAGGTAAGGGAAATGAGTCTATAAGGATGATTATATAGGGTCTTAACCCTAAACTTTAGGGTTTCCACACCTGATGAGTACGCCCCGCATACGTTGATGTACGCCCAGCCCTAGTACGCTAAGCATACGTACGTACGCACGGCATACTCCCATTTCTCTAAAATTACAATTTTGCCACTAAGGCTTCCAATGGAAACTTGCTTCCAATTATAGACCAAAACACAATATAAAAAGATTATAGGGTTGAATTTAGAAGTACTTGAACATCGGGATGTTACAGCATTTTTACTGAATTACAAAAATTTTCCATGTATGATAAAATAATCGATTTCCGAATTTTAAGAATCGCTAGCTAGGAAATTATGTATAATATTAACTATGTAACTTATCGATTGTCATGGAAATTAAAACATCCCAAAAGTACGGTCCAAAAATTTTGTTTTAAATCATTTAAGAAAAACTATATTTTTTTAAACATCATAATAACAAAACCACAATCATCAAAATGTCATAAACCGTGTATCCCAAAAATCTCATATCATTTATCAATGCATCAAAATCATATGTCAAATATCAGTGTGAATCCTCCCAGGCTAAAAGTTGTGGTGTGTGCCATGCAGTCATCCTGAGCTCTTCCCCTTGCTAGTGGAAGTACCTGAAACCAAAACTGAAAACTATAACCACGAAGACTAGTGAGTCTCCCCAACTACCATATACCATACACATATCACAAAAACATATCTTGGGCCCCGCCACTGCTACATCGAGTTAGGCTCGGCATTGGGCCCCGCCCGACATCAAACCCTATTCGGCATCGGGCCCTGCCCGACATCGAGAACATCCTGGAATACATGTGAACACAATCAAGTAATACACATAACCTACACATATATCATTACAAATTAAACATTCCTCGGGCCCCGCCCGACATCGGACTATAGTTTGGAAACATACTAACATTCCTCGGGACCGCCCCGACATCAGACCGAAGTCCGGAAACATACAAGTACAAACATATGCAAGAATCACAAAGACATCAAGCATACAAGCATTCCTCGAGACCGCCCCGCTATCGGGTCGAATCTGTAAAAACATATAAACCTACATCGGGCCCCTCCCGGAATCAGACCGTAGTCCAAAACTACTACTAACTAAACAGGCCGGCCTTGGTGCCTTAGACTCATTCCTACTGGAGGAAAACTCACCTCGTATGTTAGCTGTGAAATCTCGTGTGAGGAATCCCCGACGGCTGCTCTAACCACTCCCCAACTATCAATTTCACAATAACAGTTAATCAAAATCTGATAATCCTTCTTAGGGTAAAATGACAATTTGACCCCTGGTCAAAATCAACATCCTGGTCAAAGTCAAAGTCCAGGTCAAATCCCAGTCGACTCAACTCGTCGAGTTGCCTCCTAACTCGACGAGTTCCTATACTACTCAAACTCGTGATCAACGGAGTTAACTCGTTGAGTTCTACCTGGCATTGAATCGGGACAACCCGACTCGACTCATCGAGTCCCTTTCTTGATTCGCTGAGTTCCCCTATCTTTTTGGGCTATCTTAATGGATTAAGCCCCTACACTTCAGATCCAAGCTTCACACTTCATAAAAACCCTTACAATGCCCTTTTAAGGGTAAAGTTTCTAACTTTACCCATTGGTACCTCTTCTTAAAGGGTTTAGCTCAAACTCTAATTCCTTGAGACCTAGAACTTGGTCCTTATGGCATCATTATACCCAAATAAGGCTTACAACCTCAGATCTACACTCCTAACACTAAATGGACACGTAAAGTTCCAACCTTTTCCACATGCATGGCCTTTTGGGGCTA
Organism: Lactuca sativa; assembly: GCF_002870075.4. Classification (NCBI taxonomy): domain Eukaryota; kingdom Viridiplantae; phylum Streptophyta; class Magnoliopsida; order Asterales; family Asteraceae; genus Lactuca; species Lactuca sativa. Next base: position 182,835,769 of record NC_056629.2, read on the forward strand.
AAAAGGACAATATGACACTCTAAGTCTAGCATGGGGGCTCCAATGGCATAAAGTTTGCACCTTTATGTCATATCTGTGACGACATAAATTTCAAAACAATTTTTCACATTTTAAAAACACACATTCATCCATAATAGTTATAAAAATGTCATTGTATCACATAACAACCCATAACGTTACATCCCAAGATCATAACATATAAAACTCCTCATGTGTGTACTGATCAAGTTGGCGCCTTCCCGCGATCCTCACTGGTACTTGAAACACATAACACAACACTGTAAGCATAAATGCTTAGTGAGTTCCTTAAAATACCACATACTGCACATACGCCTTTCCAGGCCATAACTCTGTAGGATCTTCCGATCCGAGTGTCTCAGGGGACTTCCGTCCCGAATCCCGGTAGACCTTCCGGTCCTACCCGCATCGACCTTTTGGTCCGTAACCTCCTGATCTTCCAGTCCATATCATACGTAGCATACATAACACATAACAGCATATAGCACATACATCTCATAGCATACAAGACCTTCCAGTCACACATAAGTACCCTTCCAGGTACAGTTTAGTGAGAAGACTCACCTCGGTATCTTGGAGAGTCTCGCACTCGATTACACTGGTCTAGCCCCCGCCTAAACACATAACAACACTCTCAAATAAATAACGACTCTCAAAGGCTAGATTAAATCCATTCTACAATTTCCACAGAAGGGTAAAAGACCATTTTAGTCCTCCCTGACTCAAGAGTCCAAAGGTTGACCAAAACCCTAAAAGTCAACAAAAGTCAACAGAAGGCAGTACGCGGCGCGTACCTTCTCTGTACGCGGGGCGTACGCCAGCGAACCACAATCGAGGCCTCAATGCCTTACGATGCACTTACTGAGAGTTATGCCCAACGTAAGTCTCAGTTCATCCATTTCATAGATTTTGGTCTTAAACGGTTAAGACACTCCTTCAACTTCCATATCTGACTCTCCTAAAGCCTCTTATCCCATAAAGTTGCAACCTTTAAGCCTTTGCATGGCTGTAAAGGTCCCTACACCCTCAAACCTCTTTCCTTCCTCCTCTAAAGGTCTAGATCTCATGCATGGCTCAATATTTACATCCAAGATTGCATTTTTATGAACATACAACTCTTATAGTCCTGAAATATGAAAGATCTAGGCCAATGGAGACCTTTTGCTCATAAAGTCTCCATCTTGGGACCAAAAACCCTAGAAATTGGTCCAAGAAGCACACAACACAAATGACAATGCAAGTTTTGAGCTTTTTACCTCAGGAAGAAGCTCCAACCTCTGAAAAGCTCGGATCTACTCTTTCCCACAAACTTCTAGCCTCCAAAGTGACCTCTTCTTCTCTTCCACCACCTTGAAATGACAGTAAGAAGCTTAGAACACCAACAAACTAGCTAGAAACGAAGGAGGACTCTCTATTAGGGTTTTACTCTCTGGAATAGAGGCTGAGGTCAAGGCCATAACATTCCTTTTATAGTGCACAAGCTCCAAATTAGGGTTTACACCTGGGCTCCCTACGCCCAGCGTAACCCTGAGTACGCCCAGCATACCCAAGCGAGTCTGCGTCCAATTTAAGTACGTGAGTATGCGCACCGTACTCCTCTGTACATCCAACGTACTCACTAGCCTAACTCTTAAACTAAGGGACTTAACTTGACAACTTGGGAAAGGAGAAGGGTTAAATAGCTTTACATGAATTTCGGGATGTTACAATATCAGCCCCTCTAGGTCCTAGATCTGGAAGAATACCCACTTGGGTCGATCATTCTTCAAAAGCTATAAATCTTGGATCAAAAACCCCATAAAGATGGACATAAAGAGATCTAATGAACTAATAGCCAAGATAGAAACTTGATTACCAGAAAATGTAGTAAATGGCATGTAGTTTCTAGATCTGCTATTCCCTTCTTGAGCCCTATATCTTCTTCTTCTTCCACAAGCTTCAAAAGTACACAAAGATCACTAAAAATGGCTCAAACTCTCAAATAACACTCTAGGGTTTCGTGGATTAGGGTTTGGGACAGGGAGACTGAAAATGAGGCCAATGGGTTGGGGTTAAGGAGCTTAAATAGGGTGCAAAACCCTGAAATTAGGGTTTCACTCTAGCCGATATACTCGGTGAGTCGAGGACTCTTGACTCGTCGAGTAGGTAGCTTAAACCCCACACATAATCTGCCCTCTACTTGACGAGTTAGGGACACCAACTCGTTGAGTTACCCTTTCAAAATAAATGAATTAATGAGTTAAATGCGTACCAGGATCCAGGTGTTACAGAAATGGTTGGTTTCACGTTGCTCGAAACCTAGAAAAATTATAAAAGCAGTCGTTGTGTTGTCCAAATTTCATCATGACAGACAATAAAATTTGGAAATATGTTAATCCTTGTGAATCTCAAATACTAAAAGACTTCAATCAATGATTATTCCTAATTATCAAAAAAAATTATAGGTGTACGAGGAACTTATAATGAAAAGTTTAGGATTATGATGCCTAGACACATTGTTAGGATCCAAAACTCACAAGATTTTCTATATGAGCAATGTTCGTTTCTAAAAACCATGGGATCTAGGATTATTTTTCTAAGTTATATAGGTTATGTTGTTGTCTACACTAAGACTGCATGTCTTCGTCAATGTCCTCTGTGTTATAATCGTTAATCTGTATGGTACGTGGAACGTCAGGTATAGATCGACGGTACTGATTTATACGAGTAGACATCCCGCTAAAGGTTGCTAGCTACAACCATCATATGGCGAGTCAAAAATAGGCGTTGACATTTCTACATTACTTATTCCATGACGTTGAAAAAGCATTGATGCATACATTCAACATGCCCCATTCTAGTTCTGGTGCATAGGCTTCAAGTCGCAGTTCAGTTATAAGCTCATTAAAGATAATGGATTCGTTTTGTTACCGTATAGAATTAAAATTGGATTTGTACGGGGTTTTGTTCACATATACGAGTTGAAAGAGACTGTATATAACTAGAGAGTTGTGACTCACAATGATAAGTGTCAATACTAAAATTAATTCATATAATACTTAATTAATATCGTGATACGGGTGAATAAGGTTATAACTTACATTTAATAAGTTATTTATACAAACCTTTTATTTTTGTACGAAAGCATTTTTGGTGAAACTAATTCTCTTGACACAAACATAAAGGTGTGAGATGATACTTAAGAATTATTGTTATACGTAAACACAACGTTTATGTAGGAGGATTCTGCCCTACTGAATGGATGTCGGTTCCAAATTAAGTAAGATGTCACTTAATAAATGATACGATACAACCATAAAAGTTTTATAAACTCAAAACTTATGAGTTATACATATAAACGATACATCTGCTGACGAAGTTACAAGAGTGTTGTTGATTGTTTTATACTTTCACAAGGTGTGAAACTTCTTTATTTTATATAATTTGATATTCAAAATCTTTATATAAAGTACATTTGGTCATCGAAACGGTAAAATTTGATATAAGTTTGGATACCTATATATTTGTAAATTTTATACTTTGGATTTCAGCAAGCAATATTTCTATATGAGTCCAAAAACACTTTTATGACACATTTGTTTTATACTTTTGATAAAAAATAATACGGATTTATAAAAGCTGGCCAACATGATAACATTTTATAAAACACTTTTAGTTATAAAAGTATTTTGTGTCTAAACATATAGAACTCACCAACAATATTTTTTGACATATCTTAATGCATGTCTTCTTAGGTTTATTAGCAAATCGGAAGAGTTTGCATAGAAGATTTTCCGTTATTGTAGTATTCATTTGTAAACATCAAATTGGTAGACGTGTGTTGCGATTTAGCAATAGTCATCAACAATGTAATTTCTATTTCGGTAATAATAGAATATTATATTTATATTGTTCAATGTGTGTTCAATAATTGTGATCACTAATTTACGTTGCGAACATCGACATTTCTGTCGGCGGCCAAGGGTAGCCAAGGGTGTTACAGATGGTGGGAGGCTGAGAGATTAATAAGGAATTAGGGATTTTAGTTTTCTAGTAATTTATATATTTGGTCCTTATAATTAATTATTTGATAAAATAAGTAAAGAGATCAAATCATGGATAATTTGGTCATTTTATTCGGACCTAACGAAGAAATATTAACGGTATCTCACAGAAGGACTTTCCTAGTTGGATTTGGAAACTATAGTCTATAGGGACCAAAGGTGTAATGCCAACGAAAGATATCATAAACTCGATATTTTTTGGAAACCACGGAGACCACTTTTGAAACTTTGTCTATATATTTTTTAATAACAAGAACCATAAATAATACATATTTTTAACATTCTATAAAAAAATGTTGTTCTTGTTTTTAAGTTGTGATATCAAGATGTGAAGTTTAATAGTTATATTAAACCAATAAATTTTAAGCTCACAAATGCATGCAAGTGATATCCAACCTAGCTGGGTTGATACAACGAGTTTTTACCTATGTAGAGTGTGGGGTTGAGAGTTCGATTCCCTTAAACTACATCTTATGGTGCCACATGTATGGATTTTTCCCTGAAAATTCCTATGGGGGCTGGGTTTGCCCTGTAAATAAGCTCGAACCCAAGATGCTCATTGAAATATTATGAGTAGGGTTCCGCTTTATTCGTTGTTCATTCAAAATAAAATGCATCTTGAAATTTAGTAAGGCAATAAAAAGTTAAGCTAACAAATGCATCTTGAAATTCAGTAAGGCATGCATAAGAATTTATAAGAAATTTGAATTAAAAATATATTGGAAAAAAAATTTAATATTTATTTTAATTTAATTAAGGGAAATCTATAGAAAAATCCCAGAATTTTAGTCCAATTTATGATAAAGTCTCAAACTAAATTTTGTTTACAGAAAAGCACAGAATACCGGTTAAAACTTCGAAAAAAACCTTTTTCGTCTGGTTTTGCAGATTTAGCCGGTATTCTGTCTTTTTTTCGTTAGTTTGCTTAAAATTTTGAGACTTTTTCGCAAACTACATGATAACCAAAATATTGAGACTTTTCTGAAAATTACCATGAAATTAATTGATATTATTATTAACAAATCATTTATAAACATAACAAATATTTGTATTATAAAAAAGAAAATACACTTGTTGTTAATTTCTATGAATAAATTGATGTTGTAAGTACTCCTCTATTGCTTAGTGACCACATCAAACTCTCTATGTTTCTCCTATACATCGTTGTGGGTATGATGATGAGATGTACTCAGTGAGTGTTCATCTAATGTTGTTGTTCTTTTTATGTTGTTTAACCTAACTACCACCCAACATCCATACCTCACACGATAACAACCATAAGTTAACATACGTCTATCAAATGTGAAAAAGTGAACCGTGAATGATAGTTTATATGGAAAAAAGTGTAGGGTGATTATCTTTTTAAATTTTCATCCAAAGTTTATTTTTCACAATGTAATTTGATGGTTGTTACCGAATAATGTATGGAGGTTAGGTGGTATTTATGTTAAAGAACATAATGAAAGATCTATATGTTCAATAATCATTATATAATGATATTTTCTAATAATATGTGATCCTATAACATCACATCTAACATAAACTAGACACTTATTGATTGTGTATTAATAAATGTTATCATCTGTTGTATTTAATTGAAGAAGCGTACATAGTATATCTCACTATAACACTCACAACGATACATATGAGGAACATAAGGAGTTTGAAGTGGTGAACAAACAATTGACCTAGTCGATCCGTTTAGCTAGTTTTTCAAATAGTCTTTCAAACATAGTTTCAGTTACACACCAATAATTTATCTCTATACTAATAAAAAGTAGCTCTTTTATCATCTGTCACCATATTAGACATTTTAATTAATGTTTTGCCACTTGTCAATCTATTAGTTTTCCATTTTAAATTTATTAGACCTCCTCATTAATGTGATTCTATTTTAAATTTTAAATTTTAAATTTTAAATTTTAAATTATTGTTTTCATTAATTCACAAATAAAAATATCTAATATATATTAAAAAATTAATTTTATATATTTATTTGAATCAATGATTATAATTTCACATAACTAATAAAAAATATCTCTTAAATTAATAATTTATTTAAAATAACTTATTAATAATTTTGAGTTTTACTATAAAAGTTTGATTAATTTTATAACTGTGGTTCCCACGGGTTATTAACTAGTTTTATAATAGAAAAAACATCATAAATGGTCCCTGTGTTTTCCCAGATTCTGAAGTTTAGTCCCCGTGGTTTAAAAACCTCATAGATGGTCCCTGTGTTTTCAAAACTTTTGACGATTGGTCCTTATTGCTAACTCCGTTAACTTTTGTCCGTTAATTGAGGGGCATTTTCGTCATTTCACACCACAGGGACCATTTATGATCTTTTCAGTTATTTTTAAAAAAAAAAAAAACTAAATATAATTAAAAAAAAAAAAAAAGAACAAACTAAACATCATTGTTTCCCCAAAATTGAGTATGTTCGTTCCCAAACCAAAATTCTTTCGTTAGTCATTAAACCCAAATTTTCGTTCTTACGGTTCTTCCCAAACCCAAGGCAAATACCCTTCGAATCGATCAACCCCAAAATCAGACTTCGTTTCTTCAAGCAATAACTCAAAATCGTTATCACAGTCCAAACAACAACCAAGAACACTTCGTACAGCATCATTCCTAGTCGACTATCTGCAAACAATTTCCATTGAACCATGGCTTCGTTCGTTTTCAAGAAATTCGACCCTTAGATTCCATCGATTCCAAATCAGTAAACCACATCAACATCAACATTGTTTGCCAAGAATCGATTTCACAGCCTTCGTTCTTAACCTTTGTCTCATGTCGACTCCAAAATCGATCAGATAACGAAGCCATAGCAGCCAAACCAAATCATCTATCAATGATATGAACAATCGATTACCTTTCTTCAATCAATCATTCTCTGACTTTCGTTTTTCATCCATCTAAACCATCCAAATTAGAGCCAGATCGATTTTACTTCTCAGTCGATATCAATCAACAAACTTCCGGTAGCTAGCAAACCTTCGATTATCACTCATTATTCAAAATCAAAATCCAGCCAACATACTAAACCAGTGAGCAATTCGTGATTCAAGTAACGAAGCACATCCCTTTGATTTTTTGTTTTTAGAAAAAAAAATCGTGAATAAGGCTGTCGACTCCCCCGATTTACTAGATGCGAACAAATCACCAGTCAAACGAATTCACATCCACCTCACTTCGTTATCAGTTCTCATTTCTCAATACATAGTGAAATCAAAATCATTCGCCCTTATAACTCCATCTCCAATTTATTTCGACCTTCAACCCGTTGAAATCGACTCTAATTTGATATTAGATGTGCAAAAACGAAATCAATCAAACTAATTTTGACTTCAAAAAGTCAACTGCAAATCGATTTCTTCAAATCGTTTGATTCACCATCGAGGAGCGACCCCTCGTCCTCCTTCCGAACAACATCACCCCAAAACACCCCTGATACCGTCGTTGTGTTTCTCTTCCTTAATCCGACGAAGACGAGCATCGGAGGATCTTTCCCTTTCATCTTCTTTGCTGTCGATGACGGTAGAGGAACGAAGAGTCGTCGATTGCCTTCCTTCGCATCTGTCTTCATATGTATTCGACTGATTTCATTTGTATCCTCCACTTCTCGACATGTTGGAAGACGGAAACTAAGGTTCCCCAAAAACCGATCGTTTGAATCATCTACTAACCCTTTCATTGGTTTGAGAGAGAGAGAGAGAGAGAGAGAGAGAGAGAGAGAGGAACATCTGCATATTATTCTCTTTTAAAAAAAATAAGTGAAAACATCATAATTGGTCCCTGTGGTAGTGAAATGACGAAAATGTCCCTCAATTAACGGACAAAATTTAACAGAGTTAGCAATAAGGACCAATCGTCAAAAGTTTTGAAAACACAGGGACCATCTATGAGGTTTGTAAACCACGGAGACTAAACTTCAGAATCTGGGAAAACACAGGGACCATTTATGATGTTTTTTCTTTATAATATTTTGACAAAGACGTTACGCCTAAAAGGACATACCGAAACATGACGATGACACATATGCGACAAGCATGTGACTAGATTAATGACATTGATACTTTTCCTGGCAACTAAAACTACACTTTGAAGCCAAACTTTATTGCATGTAGATTAGACATCAAAAACAGATTGCAATAATCCATTCGCTTATACATCAAAATCAAAATCAAAATTTGATTTTGAAGTCGACCAAACAAAGCGGTGGGTTGTATAATGTTAGACTATCATAAAATCAACAAAATCTCAACGTTTACTTTTATATGTGTTATCTTTCTTTGAAGTATATCTGTATATCATTATTTTATTATTAGAATGCTAAATAGAATAATTAGTTAAGATAATTAAAAATTAATTATGTTTGGTTTGAATAATGCGAGGATCACATGGGGCTCGACTGGGTTCCTGTTGTATATGCAAAAATGAACAAACTGAGTCCACCCAACATGTGTGATTGGTATACCAATTTGGGCAAAACCCCACCCACACCATGTGCATCATCCTGTACTGTCTAATGCGTATATATTTCTTAAAAACATTACAAAAAAATTAATTATTATAATAACAGATCGAAATATTTGATATTTAAGTTTATTGTTTATTAAATTTGATTAATAAAAGTTATTAAAAGCCTGTTTGATTTGAAGGAAAGGAATAAAAATGATATCATAATGGTACGATTTATAGTTTAACTTTAACTCTAACCTATATGTATTATTTAGGGTTAAGGTGGTATATAAGTAACCACACGTTGATATGGCATCATGGTATACAAAAAAATATAAAAAATTATGTATTTTAATCAGTAGTATATATTTTAAAGAGATGGATGTATAATTAAACGTACATGAGACATACTATATGACATTGACCCTATTATTAATTGTATATTTGTATATACATTTTTTTTATTATTATTAAAAAGAGGAAATACATGACATAATTAAAAGAAGCATCTATGACTAAAAAGTAGAGAATCACACAATATGAAAAAAAAAATCTCATTCTTCCAAGAATTTTTAATTTAAAGCAATTATTTTTTTCATGCTAATAATAGAATAAGTATTTTAATAGTATTTGATTTCATGATATGTTGAAAACAGTATCTTTTTGAAACTTTATTGTAAAAGTCACCAAATAGGAAGCCAGTTTGTGTACAATAGTACGAAGCAGATAGCCATGTGTTATTTGAGCCGTTGCTTTCTGAGATGCTTCATTCCTTTCCTTGGTTTGCAAATGAAATAATTATGTGGAATTAAGAACCGCATTATTTGGTGCGTCGTGTGGTGGGTACCATTGGTGGTGAGTTGTACTTGTACTTAATCTATGCTAATACATGGAACACAACTTGATATATATATATATATATATATATATATATATATATATATATATATATATATATATATATATATATATATATATATATATATATATATATAAAAGGTGAGGTTCAATAGAACATATTTTTTATCAAAAAAAAAAAAAACTAAAAATACAGAAATTCATAATTTTTATCCTCTTTCCAATGATATAAAATTCAATAAAAGAAAATTTTATTTTTTTCGTCAAATTCACAATGTGAATCTTTGAAAATTCACAATGTGAATCTAAATTCAAACCGTGAATCCGAAAAATAAATTTAACATTCATAATGTTAAGTTATGAATTTAGATATTTTTAGTTATTTTTTTCGATAAAGAATAAGTTTTAGAACTTGAAAAAAAAATGGTTCCTTCAAGAACCAATAATTATGATTCTCTATTGAATTTTTTTTTTCTCTCTCTCTCTCTATATATATATATATATATATATATATATATATATATATATATATATATATTAAAAATGTGTTATAAATTGATCAACAAATAAACGACCTCGTTTAAAATAAATAAATCAATAAATAAAAAACTGCCTTTTATTCTAAAAAGCTTATCTTCTATTTAATTATTAACTTATAGTAAAAGTCTTATAAATGTTTGTTCAAGAAAAAAAACATTTCTTAACCTAAAAGTTGACTTAAAATATGTTCATCTTACGTATATTATGGTTAGGGATGAGAATTTGGCCCGAAAATTCGAATCGAACCGAATTAGACACGAATAAGCAATTCAATTCGGTTTTCGGGTATCTATATAATGCTTATTCAGTTTTCGGGTTATTCGGTCCGGGTTACCCGAATAAGGGCTTATTCGGTGCAAAAGAACCGAACCGGATATGAAAAGTCACATTTTTTCCCTTGCACGATTGCTTATTCGGTCTTGTGTTCTATCAATCGTTACCCAAAATACTTACGTAATGCTTAATATTTAACTTATATACGTATAGATAGATTTTTGGTGTTTTGGATGTTTAATGTTTAGTGTTTAACATGTTGCTTAATAGCTATATCTAAGATTGTGGTGGTTGGATTTTATATTTTATATATCAAGAATAGTTAATCCGTGTTATTCGTGTTTATCATAAGCTACAAAAGTCATACAAAATACAATATTTACAATCACATTGTAAATGTTATTTGGTTTATTCGGCTCCTTAATCATCTTATACATGTTATTTGGGTTATTCGAGCCGGAACCGAATCGAACCGAATAATACCCGAACCGAACCGAACCGAACCCATATTGCTTATTTGGTTCGATTTTCGGTTCATACAATTACCCTTATTCGGTTTTCGGTTTATTCGGGTTCGGGTCGGTTCCGACCCGAATAACATCCCTAATTATGCTTGTTTTATATACGGGATAATCATAAAATCATCCCATTTACTATTTATAAAACATTTAATTTTTATGTATTTCTTATGTCATATTAGCTTAGTTATCATATAGGATATCAAATGTTTTTTATCAGATAGTAGCTAGTTTTTCAACTATAATCTAACAGTTAGTTTTTCAACTAATTAGCAGATCATAGACTAAATAAAAAACTTTTGGGGATTATAAAAACCGGTTTTCAGTTAAATCGGTCTGGTGACCAATTCCTGGTTTGACCAGTTCGACTGCTGATTCAACTCAGCTTCCTTAATTTTTATGTATTTTCTATTTTCCTACATACATATTTATAAAAAAACCAATAATTTTCTTACATTTAACTGTGGTGTGCGTTGGTTTTCGAGTTGTGTGTTTTTGGAGTTGTTGTTGAGCCGTTCTCATCTCCGTTTTCCGGTCCGACCAGTTCAACCAGACTGTTCGAACCGCTTTTTAAAACATTACTACCGCAACATTATATTTTGAAACAAGCAATTACATTTCAGAGTGCCGGGTATTATGTTCAAATGTGATGCAAAAACATACATACCATATGATTTTTCGAAATAGTTCATACATTTCAATTTTATTTTATCTGATATATTGTTAGTTCCAGACTTGCTATGATACGTCATAACTCTTAATCTGAAATTTTATTTCAGAAGTCTATACATTTTGTACATAGTAATTCATACACCTATTTTATATCATGTATCTCTGGGTTATTTATTTAAGGTTTTAAAATTTTTATCTAAAACACCACCAATATGCAATTCTTTTCTTTGAAATGGATTCATCTAATGAATCAAAAAAAATAAGGTTGCTCCTAAATTAATTTATATTGATACAACTTCAAAAAAAGTGAAATCTTTATGAATAGCAACAAACATTAAGATACGAAAAATGTTAGTTTGAGTTTTTCTTTTTTCCATCATCAGTTGTGTGGTAAGATTCATTTTGAATACGATCTTAGTTTGCAGTTTCATTATGATTATGTATTAACATCTATGATCCAATAATTTGTAGATTCATACATCTTTAAATTACTTGTCGGCGTTAATCATAGTATATGGTGCCCCACTCAAAGAGAAATAGTTAGGAACCATGTTCCTAACGGTTTCCATGGTCGGAAGCAACCTAATCTTGCATATTGCCTATAAAGTAGGAAAATAGTGAAATACCCCTCACCTTAGTAGTTTGAGAATACACATTTAAAACCATTTTAGTTTTAAGGGTTTAGGTCATTTTTGGTCACTTAACTTTTGGTTTTTTTCTCATTTGGTCACTTAACTATTTTTAAGTTTTAAAAGGTCATCAAACTTTTGATTTTGTACTCATTTAGTCACTTAGCTTTTGATTTGGTCACATTTAGTTACCCAACTTTTAGATTTGTGCTCATTTAGTCACCTAACTTTTAAAATTGTGCTCATTTAGTCATTAAACTTTTAAAAAAATTTAAAAGTTTAGTGACTAAATAAACACAATTTTAAAAGTTTGGTGACTAAATGTGACCAAAACAAAAGTTAAGTGACTAAATGAGCACAAAGCCAAAAGTTTGATGACCTTTTAAAACTTAAAAAGAGTTAAGTGACCAAATGAGCACAAAACCAAAAGTTTAGTGACCAAAAATGACCTAAACCCTAGTTTTAAAATATGAAGTTTCAGAGTTAAAACGTTTTGCAGATAACAAATGGTCCCAAAAAGTATTCCAAAAGTCTAGTTGTTTAGCCAAATATGAGGTATCAAATAGGTATAATAACAAAGGTTCAAGTACCCCCACATACTCAAGACCTTTTAAATCTTCTTGCCATACTCTAACCTCATCAAATATTCACTCTAAATACATGCAAAATAAGTTGGACAATGAATTTGTCTAGCAAGTAACCCAAGGCTGGCTTATTAGAATAAGAAGGTGGAAATCAACTTATGAACCTAAACCCCCCAAAAAATTGTAAAACATCGTTCATAAAATAGTATAGATTTATCAAAATTTTCAAAACAACTCAAGTTAAGTATTTGTTTAGCAAAACCCAACATTTATTCTCAAAACACCAAAAGGGTAAATAAGGAATAACACCACAATATGATATGAAAGTATACAACTATCCCACCATTGTCCATCTTATAAAGTCAAATAACCAATAGTATGATGGCTATACTTAGGACTCATGGTTGGTGCCATAAAGGAAACCACTACACTTATCGTCTTGATATACAAATGTTATGTATTAGGAAGCCATCCACCCTAAGCCACATAAGGATAGCGATCCCATATGTGCAATTGTGAGAATTATCTAGAAATCTATTGACTCACTAATATTACAGTATGTAGTTGTCAAATCCTACACTGATATAATCATGGATACTCATAGACTCCCACATTAGGTGTATGCATATAGAAGGATACCAAAATAGTTTTAAAAACCCATTAGTAGCTCAAGTGAGAAAAACATATTTTCAAAAGGGTTTCATGTCATGCTCAAGTAATACATATAGTATTTATAATGCATTCAAGAAAAAACAATACACCTCATTGATAGTAGAACATCAAATGTTGTTAAACAAAGTAGAGTATGGTAGGGATGTATGTTCCTGGTAACTCACTTCAACTTCTAGGTAAAGAAATACTTCATTTCCTTAGTGTGCTGCTTAAGGAAACCCCTTCAACCTCCACCTATATGTTATATAATAAGTTATAAAAATAACCAAAGTACCCTTATGAGTCATAAAACTCCCAAAATCTCAAAATGCCCACTTTAAACCTAATTAGGAATTATGGAAGTGAAATCAGACCGGACGGATAAGCCAATCTTCAGGAATTGAAAAAATATGAATGAAGACAGTAGGTATTTATACATCGCATTATGTACAGCAAATTATTATTTTTTGTTATAATTCTCATTTGTACATGTAGTCTAGTTAGTAGTTGTTTCTTAGTGATTTTGATGCGTAAGGAGCTTAAGGAAAATTAGAAGAGACTTTGTTTAGATGTATGCGATAATATTACTTTACCATTATCTCGTGATTTTCTTTATTACAGCCTCGTAGGACATGACAATTGAACATTTTAAAAGATTCAAGATTGGCTATAAGACCTTTTTTGTAAATTTGATTTTTATTATATGGTTTAACCTTTAATCGAAGTGTTTTAAAAGGCCCCAGGTCGTGATGGATTTTCTTTCTACTTATTGAAACGGTATGGATGGTTCTTAAACTCAATATCACATGATCAAATTATAGCTTTTTTGTTTGAGTTCCATGATTTGAGTAGTATTTTCGGGAGGGTATATTTCTTAATTATTACACCGATTTCGAAAGTGAAAAACCTCATGTTCATAAAATAATTTAGACATATAAGCATTATTAGAGTTCAATACAATATCATTGCTAAAGTATTGGTGAATGAACTAGCTAAAGTAATGTGGTCAGTAGTGAGTGCGGAACAGTCAACTTTTGTCAATGACCATCAAATTATTGACACCCTTGAATGGTTTACGAAGTTATTGATTGGTATAAGAAGCAAAATAAAGAGTTTATCTTGTTCAAAGTTTGTTTATAGAATATAACACCCTATTTCCAATGGTGTTTTTCCATTCTTCATTTGGGGGTTTTATAGTCCAAAGGAAAGTAGAGGATGAGGTGAAGCCAGAAGTCATTAATCGCAATTGATGAAATCTGAGAAATTTGGGTTTAATCGTAGGGGTTGCAATGCACTTCTTAATGGACGCGACATGCCTGACCCATGGGCTGAATGATTATTTTAGGGTTTTGGGGGCACTTAAAGGTCGTTAACCCCTAGGTTTAGATCATTCTCAGCCTCCATCACCCCCTTAAATCAATTTTCAGAAACCTTAATCACCTCCTTCATGTTTAGGATTTTGGTTTCCATTTGTGAGCTTATTTGTTATTGTTTTGAAGTGAAGCTTGAAGATCAAAGGATTTCTTGTGTGCATTAAAGGAAGGTTCAAGTGTAGATCCAACAAGGTTACATCATTTATGGACCTTTGTGAGTATAAAGCTTCAAACTTGCACTTTGGTTTGGTAGATCTTGTTATTTGTTGTATTTTGCATATTTTGGTCAATTTTGTTAGTGATTTTGGAATTGAAGGAACTTCATCGCCTTTTGAGCACTTTGGAATGTCCCTTGGACCTTTTGGGGTAAGAAACTTTGGATTTTTTTCCTTCCCATTAAGTTATGAAGCTGTATGGTCCTTTAGGTCATTTTTTAGTGTTATAGTTTAGATCTTGTAGGTTTGGAATGTCTTAATGGATAAAGTTGATAACTTTATCCATTAATGCATTGTTAAGAGCTAGATCTGAATATTGGAGCCTTAACTTAATTGATTAAGTCAAAATAACCCTTTGGAAGCAACTTGGTCGCGACGCATCTTTAGGTGCCCAGTGTGTTTTGTGAAAAAGATTGGAACATGTCTGATTTTGGAGCCTTTTCCGATTAATTTGTCCTTTAGTGGGCATGGGGCACCCAGTGGAGGGCACGATGTGCATGTTGACAGCGAGTTGACTTTTTGGCTTTTGACCGTTAACTTTGGTAATTGACTTCTTTACCAATTTGCCTTTGGTCAAATTGAAGGGTTTTGAGCTGTAGACTAATGTTTAGTCTCTGTTTGGTTAGGCGGTTCGTGTAGTTGAGTCATTTGACTTCGAGTAGTGGATTCCAACTCTTTGACCATGCGAGTCTTCTCACTATACTATAGGACACTAGGTGTCGTCATGTGATGGATGTCTTCGTGACTCTTACTTGTATGATGGTATGCTTGTATGATATATGCATGTTCAGTTGCAATAGATATATTGGGTTGAAAAATATCTGTTCGGTTGAAATATACATGTTGAGTTGAAACAGACCCGTTCGGTTGAAATAGACATATTGAGTTGAAATAGACCCGTCCGTTTGAAATAAACCCATTCGTTTGAAATAGACTTGTTGGGTTGAAACATACTCGTTCGATTGAAACAGACTTGTTGGGTTGAAACATGTCCGTTCAGTTGAAACATATTTGTTGGGTTGAAACAAACTTATTGTTGTTATATATAGATTTTGTGTTGTATATAATATTTTGGAGAGTTCACTAAGCTTTATGTTTACAGTTATGGATTAAATTTTTTTTAGGTATTTATTGGATCGTGAAGGCAGAACTGTACACACACAATGACAAATTTATGATTCGAGATTTCGTGTTATTTCTATTTATAACTCTGGTTTTGAGTTATGGTTTATGAACAAATGGTTTTGCCTTGAATGTATCCTATGAAAATAGGCTTTTATGTTATTTTGAAAATGAAAATTTTATTATAAAAATTGGGACATTATATAAAAAAAAAGATGTATGAATCGTTAAGCCGAAATTTTATGGAATAGATTGTGTTTTTTTCAGGTTTTTGTCCAAAACGGATTTGATGGGGACCTTCAATGGTGACTGATTTCGTTACCAATTAGGTTTGGTGGTTTGGGGTTGTACTCAGCAGTAGAGGCTTCCTCCTATGCTTTTGTGGCCTCACGAGCTCAATCGTGGGTGTTACAAGACCACATCTTACGAAATAGCGGCATATGTGGTATGGATTCAGATTATGTTTGTGATTTGGCCTGTCTTCGTGATACGATTCCGGGCTTTGACTTCAGCGGTTTCACTAATAAGGACACCGCCACTCCAAAAGCCCAACATTCATTGGCGAAGGCCCTTTCTAGTAAAATTGTCCAAGACATGGAAGTTCACTTCGACATGATGATTAGGCATAAAACAATTTTTAAGTGTCTAAGGGCCCCACATGCTTAGGATTTTCTTATGACTATTGCTATTGACGGTCTTGGCCAACATATGTCGCCAGTGAAGTATTGTGTCATCCTCAAGTATTGCCTTATGATCCCTTTATTTCCGGCTGATGAGACTTGCCCTGTTTGTCACAAGGCATGCTTAGACTCCTTTGGGAGTATGCAGTTCATTATAAAGAGCTCGCAGGTTCCAAGTACCGACACGATTTGGTTAGGGATGTTCTTTTTGACATATTTAGGCGCGCTAGGGTTTCTGCCAAGAAAGAGGCCCCTGTGAACTTTCTGACTGACCCATTGGAAGGAAGATCAACACTTAGACCAGCTGATGTTTTAGTATTTGGATGGGCTGGAGGAAAACATGCATGCATAGATCTAACAGGTTTTCCCCTCTTGTGGGCTTGGGGAGTGGAGTTTTCACTGTGGGGCAAGTTGCTTTAAAAGCTGCATCAAGCAAAGTGACAAAACATGAGAAAGCGTGCATGGAAAATCAACACACGTTTATACCCTTTGCATTTGATACTTTCGGTTTCCTTGCGCCATAAGTTGTGGAGCTACTCAAGAGAGTCCAACAGGTCATGCATAGTAATGTTATGACTCCAAGATCTATAGATGTTGTTTTTAAAAGAATTTGTTTTATCATCCAAAAAGGGGTCGCGACACAGTTTGTTGCTCGTTTACCCGTTACGTCTATGTAAATCTTTCTTATGAATTTGGTACTGAAAAGAGTACTTGGTTTCAAAGTAATAGAAGTTTATATGTGGAATTTCACTTGGAGAGAGACTTGGGTAACATAAGAATAAACCTATTTTTTAAACAAGTTGAATCAAACAAACATTACACTTAGTCCAATTTCATTTGATATGTATATGAAGTTTCAACCGTAATAATAATTCATGAGTTAATGAATTTATGATCTTTTTTTTTATATATATAATTTTACCATTGAATTCGAATAACTATCAAACAAACTCGATACTATGAGGTGGTGCTAGCATATTGTAATGATCTTTTACTAAGAATATGCACATTGATACATTAAGAAATTGATTTTTCAACAACACTATATATGTTTTCCTTGTGAAGGCATGAAGCATTAAAAATCACAAACACAATGATCATCAACCAAACTTTTAAGCCACCTTCACTTTTACCATTTTCCATGATAATGTAAATAAAAAAGGTATTCAAAAACGTTTTATAAAAGTAAAATAAAAAGAAGACGGTACTCATCCTTATTAATAATCTTTTCTATTCAAAAATATTTAACAAAATATTAAAAAAAAAACAATTTTTTTGGATTTATGGATATTTGAAATATCCGTAATTTTCTATAATGACTATTAGTATTTGAATTTGAATATTCGAATATTCAAAATTCCAAATATTTTCATATCATATTTTAGGAGTCGGGTATTTTTGAACACCTAGTTGAAACAGGAGAATTTGATATCTCTGTTCCTATTCATATTTACAATGGAGGGATTGCATTAGGCTATTGAAGTTTTTTTTTATTTTTTATTTTATTTTATTTTTTTTTTTTTTTTTTGGTGATCCCATTGGAAGTGATGACATGGTTATCTTTCGTTTGTTCTATGTAGATGATATGACTTTTATGGATGAGTGGGTGGGGATAATATTATTAGTATTGCTCTTATTCTTTGTTGTTTCTATTTTGTTTCTAGTTCGAAAATTAATCTTCGAAACACATTTATATTTAGTGTGGCAATGTCTATGTTTGAAGTGGGCATTTAGCTTTCTTGACTAGGTATAAATTGTCTTTAAGGGTATTTATAAGATGGTTTGATTCGGTTATTGGTCAAAATCGAATCATAATTATTACAAATGGTTAATGTATTTTGATAGTCACTGGGTAGTGGTTAATAATGATTTTGGTTAACGGTTTTATTCACTTTATGGTTATGGTTAATGGTTAATGTCGATTAACCATAATTGTCCAAAATAACATAAAAATAATGACGAGTTTTGATATAAAATATAAGTTTATTTTCCAAAAACTATAATGAAAGTCTTATAAAAATAACAAGTTTATTTTTAGTTTATAACAAAACCAAATCATCAAGGATCCATTTATAGTTGTTAGAATGAAATAAAAAAAAACATCCAAAGAGTTTTTAGAATGATAACCTTTAAAGCCTTTGAACCCACTTAGTTTTGAGGTGTTGATAAATATAGCAAAAATCAAATAGTATGACTTCTTTATGTATATCCACCATCAAGAGTAAGGCACTTGGAATGCTAATTTTTTCTTATATTCTTGAGTGTCTTAAGCCTTTAAGTGCTTAACTCAAATAAAAACTAAATGAGACAACTCAAGAGGGCTTCTAATTCACCAGACTTGCTTCAAAAGGTGAAGAGAAAAATAAGTTTCGACCATAGAGAGAAGGAGTAGAAAAACTAGCCAATTTTCCTATAAGAAGCTATCTTTTCATATCTTATACAAGGTAAGGGCTTAACATTAAAATACTTTAAAGTAATGGTCGTCTTTAGAAGCATGTGAAACATCTTATGGAGGTTGACAAACAACCTCTACCCCTTAAAAGATACTTTCGGCCATACCCTTCAAAAAGAGATGGATTCTTCAAATTTTATAAACTCAAAGTTTATAAAATATAAACTATGTCTTTAGGTAAAAGACAAAAGAATCAAACTAGTCCAAAAGGTTGTGGATAACTTATTAATTTATATCATATGAAATAATAACTAGCTATACTCTTTTATAATTATTATTTTCACACAACAATAATTACTCCCTAATTAAATGCAAGAATGGGTATTATTTATTAATAATCATGTTAATAATAAATATATAAAATGTGTCAACTTGATAAATGTGTGACCATATAAGATCATATACTATTATCAATGACATTCAATAATGATTTTTAGACATATAGATTCAACAAATAAAACTACTATTCTATAAAAATTTAAAAACACAAAAAGTGAATGATTGTGTATATAATTGTATGGGAAATCTTCAAAAAAGTCCCAAACTTTTGGGAAAAGTTACACTTTTGTCCCAACATTTTTTTTGAACAAAAAAACCCAGGAAACCGGGTAAATTGAACATTTCGGCCCTATTTTACCGGTGACCTTCATTTAGCCGGTTAAATTGGCTTATGTGGCAAGGAATTGTTTACGTGGGTTTAATCGATCTCATTTACACACATACATACACAGTACAACTTACCTCTCTCGTTTCACTTTCTACCTCCCCTCATTAAACTAGGGTTTTTTACCCTCGTGCAGTTGAAATCATGGATGACATCCATGATTTTGATACAATAGATATGGAGTTGGATGTGTACTTCAAAAAGAAACAAGCTTCCCGATGCAAAGACTAATTTCTCAATATTCTATGTGAAGAAGACGATTACGAGGCAGTAGATGATGCTCAAACTGGAAACGATGCTCAAACTGGAATCACTAAAGAAGAATCGGATGAAGATTATCTGGAAGGTAGTAACGAAGAAGGTAGTGATGAGGAATTTGAGTATTCCACCCACAATCCAAGGGTGAAATGGAACAAAATGAGACCAATGCTTGGTGAAAGGTATGAATCCCCACATGAACTGAAACTGTGTTTGACGAACTATGCTGTTAGTAAGGGTTTTCAAATCCATTTCAAAAAATGCGATAGTGTTAGACTAGTGGCAATATGTGGAAGTGATCCAGAGAAGTGTCCATTTGTGGTTAGGGCTTCTTGGATGACTACTGAAAGGTCTTTCCAAGTCAAAAAGATGATAGACATTCATAAATGTGTTAGGAATTTTAACAATTCAAGGCTTATGGATCCTACCTGGTTAGCTAGGAAATTTGTGAAGGAGTTGATTAGGAAACCTAATTTAAAATGCAAAGAGATGCAGGTAATTATACAAAGTAAATTTCATTGCAAAATTTCATGGTCAAAGTGTTATAGATCAAGGATGAGGGCACTGTCATTAATTCATGGGAATTTGAGTGACCACTACGCAAGAGTTTGGGATTATGGGCATAAGCTACTGAGGTCCAATCCAGACAGCACAGTTAGGATTACAGTTAATGTAAACCCTGATAATACCACAACATTTCATAGATTCTACATTTGCTTTAAAGCAATAAGAGAGGGGTGGAAAAGGGCATGTCATAGGGTAATAGGATTGGATGGTTCTTTTTTGAAGGGACAGTGTAAGGGTGAATTGTTAACTGCAATAGGTAGGGATGCCAATAATCAGGTGTATCCTATAGCTTGGGTAGTTGTTGATGTAGAGAACAAGAACAACTGGAAATGGTTCCTGGATTTGGTTAATGATGATCTTGGATTGCAGGGTGGAAAGGGTGTGTGTGTAATCAGTGACCAACACAAGGTAAAGTAACTATCTCTTTATTTTTCATTATTTACAATAATGTATGGTGTTGCTAATTAACTTTTTTTTTCATGTTATAGGGTCTTGTTGAAGCTAGTAAGGATATTCTACCATATGTTGAGCACAGGCAATGTGCAAGGCATATCTATGCCAATTTCAGAAAAGTTTATAGTGTAGTGCAGTTCAGAAACATGTTTTGGGTAGCTGCAAAATCTACCACAGAAGGAGATTTCAAGTTTAATATGGAAAGGATTAGGGCAATAAGTTTTGCTGCTTATGATCATCTCATGGCAAGGGAACCAACTTCATGGTGCAGGGCTTATTTCTCTACTGGATTGGCTTGTGAGGCTGTAGAGAATGGGATTGTTGAGTGTTTCAATGCAATCATTGTAGACGCAAGAAAGAAACCTTTGCTGACTATGCTTGAAGAGATTAGGCTTTACATGATGGAAAGGGCTTTCAATCTGAAACAAGAAGCTGAAAACTGGGTTGGTGAAGTTTGTCCTTCCGCGGTAACAAAGATGGAAGAATTTGGAGAAGACATTAAGTAACTATTCTCAAATGTTTTGTTTTTACATGTTCTATATTATGTGTTTGCATCTTATGTTCTATCTTATATGTTTGTAGAAGTTGGCATGCAGTTCCAAGTGGAGTGAATGAATATGAAGTAAGGAATGGGTTTCAGAACTATGGAGTTAACTTGAAGGAAAAAAATATGTGCTTGTAGATTATGGGAACTTTCAAGAATACCTTGTGTGCATGCACAAGTGGCAATATTGTACACCAATCAAGATCCAGTTAACTTTATAAGTAGTTGGTTCAGCAAGAATAATTACAAGGCAACTTACGATCAGAATATACACCCAGTTAATGGAAGTATCTTATGGGAAGAAACAAGATACACTAAGCCCCTTCCACCCATTGAAAGGAGGATGCCAGGAAGGCCTAGTGTTAAAAGAAGAAGACATGTTTCAGAAAATCAAGACAAGTACTCTCAAGTGTCAAGCAAGGGTAGAACTGTCCAGTGTAAAATTTGTCTACAAAGGGGACACAATAAAACATCATGCAAGAATCCTACAGTGGTTCCAGAACCTCAACCAAAGAAAAAAATGGGCAGGCCTAGGTTGGAACCTGATTTGGTTAATTGGTCAGGAACTAAAACAGGATCTAGAGGTGGTGGAAGGGCTGGTGGAAGGGTTGGTGGAGGAAGGAGTAGAGGTGGTGGTAGGGGCTCTAGTGGAAGAGGCAATAGAGGTGGTGGTAGGGGATCTAGTGAAGGAGTCCAAACAGAATATGGGAAGGGTACTTCTGAGTTTCCTAAATGTGAACCTGAAGATGTTGCCATTCCAAATGTTGAGAGTGAAAATGATGCAAGTCCAGATTTTCACAATCATATTAGCTTAACAATTGACAACCTAAGGAAATCTTTATACACTACAGAAGAGATCATGGACTGTCTTGGACTCAGTGAAGCAGAATTACAAGAAATTGAAGGTCTTGGATTGAGTGAATTAGAAGTACAACAATTGAAGATGTGGATGTTGCTATGTCACAAGTATGCTTTCTTTCTCATTATTCATTTTGTGATGTTAAATCTTGCTAACTGGTCTTTTTGTTATGCTTGTTACAGGATGTTGGAATTGCTAGCCAAATAACAGTTAAAGAACTCCCTACAAATCATGTACTTGGAGATGAGGAAAGGATGAATGGGGAGGATGGCATAGATGAGCCAGGGATGGGTGAGGTGATGATGAATGAGGAAAGGATGGATGGAGAGAGAGAAATACCTAGCACACAACAATTGAATCAAGTCAGAAAGAGGACTACAAAGAGGAGCAAAGTGAATCAAGTCAGGAGGAGGAAGCCTTCGGAAAGGATAACAGAGATCCAGTTGCTAGCCCCTTTTGGGTTTGGGAAAATGTTGATAGATTAGGGTGTTTCTAATCCCTACTTTTGTTAAGAACATGTATAAAACTTTTGGGTTTGGGAAAATGTTGATAGCCCCTTTTGTTGATAGCCCTTTTTGTTGATAGCCCCTTTTGTTGATAGCCCCTTTTGTTTACATCCATATAAACTATAGGCTTTAGGCCCCTTGATCATGTTTTTGGGCATTTACACAACTTTCCATACAACTTGTTTGGCTTTGGTTAATATTACTACATGTTCTATGATTAACAATGTTTATGTTCCCTTTGGTTATATTGATTCCTTGTTTTATAGATTACAGTCATGCATACATTACTTGTGCTTACAATGTTTGCTTATATGGATACTAGTTATGCATGATTCCGGTCATGCATGATTCCAGTCATGCTTGATTCCAGTCCTCTTATGTTAAACTTGTTCTGGCTTTGGTTAATATTACTACATGTTCTATTTTATTTTCCCCTTCTTTTAATTGCCTCCATAATCCTCTTATCTTAAAATTGATGTAAGGGTAAAATTGTCATTTCAGACACTAAACCTTCAAAATCTTCCCATGAATGTGGCCATCCATTCTTGAAAGCCATACCTGTCAAGGTTGAAAGCCATATCTAGTTATGCATGATTCCGGTCATGCATGATTGACTCCATTATGTATTGATTCGTTTGTGTATGAACTCCATTATTAACTTCTTACAGTCATACTTTGATTCCATTCATTGATTACAATCAATACATTTAAAGTTCATACATAAACTAGATACTTCATTCATAATCATATGAGTAACAAGATATTACATTCATAGTAAACTAACAACCCTTAGTCATAACCAAAACAAGCACAACCAAAATACATTAAAACAACTTTCTATCCTACCAATCCATCAAGATAACCAACAAAAACACAAAAGAAACCACAGAGACATAAAGCAATGATTTCCATCTTCCTCCTTCCACTGCTTGTTGTGCAATTGGTTGTTGTGCCATTGGTTGTTCCACAACATCTCCAAAAAAGTTCCCAGCTGGTTGTTCTTGCCTAAACTCCCCAAATATTCGATGGTTCTCCAAATCGACATTGTTGTGTAATACTAATAACAGATCTGCATACCACTGGCTTGGTAGAGGAGGATCCACCCAACGAAAGTACTTGCAATCTTTGAGTCCATTCTGGTAATTTGAGCATCCTATAAACCTTCTTCCTGGGTTTAATGGAGTCCATGAAGTCCATCTTCCTACAGGATCACCACAGTAGCACCTCTTTCTGAGACGATTCATTGAAGATGAAGAAGACGAAGAAGACATTTGTCTTGGTCCTCCACTGCTCCTGCTTCAATCGTTGTCTGCTAGGGCACGAATGAAGTTTTCCACTATATTTAGAGTTTAATACAAGGCCATTAAATGACTCACCAACCACCTCAGCAAGTCCTTGCCACATAAGCCAATTTAACCGGCTAAATGAAGGTCACTGGTAAAATAGGGCCGAAATGTTCAATTTACCCGGTTTCCTGGGTTTTTTTGTTCAAAAAAAATGTTGGGACAAAAGTGTAACTTTTCCCAAAAGTTTGGGACTGTTTTGAAGATTTCCCTTATTCCCTAATTGTATTGATAGAATATTACTTATCCTATCTATTTTCAAATAATTACCCTTTATATTTTCACTCGTAATATAATTACATACCATGTATATTATATTATATTAAATTATAATTAAAAAAATATTTATTAACATTATTGGTTTGGTTCGGTTTATGGTGGTTTGGTTTTAGATGAAAATCATAACTGAACCATATGTATTCGATTTATCAAAATTACAAACCGCATCACATATTTTAGTAATGGTTTAGTTAAAATGGTTTGGTTATATTGGTTAATTTGGTTTTGGTTCGGTTATTCAATTAATATGCTCACCTCTAATTGGCAAATATGTCGTTTACTTATATGAGACTTCCGGTTGGTTCCAATATGGATTAAGTTGAAGGGTAGAAGGTGATTATTGATAGATTCACTAAAAAAACTCTCGAAGTGGAATGTGTACCGCTCTAAATTTTCAAACAATTTTTTTTCATTTAAAAATCATATAAATCTCATCAACACATATCACAAAATCCCCAAAATGTCAAATTATCAAAAACACATGTTTATAGTCGTTTGAATAAAATCCAGGATCCTTACAAACATAACTCCATCTCGTGTGTACAATCAAGTTGGCGCCTTCCCATGATCCTAAGAAGTACCTGTAACACATAACACGGTAAGCACGAAGCTTAGTGAGTCCCCAAAACACCACACACATCTCATTAGCCTCTCATGGCTATATCCCGAATAAGACCCTCCTGTCAATGTGTCTCAGTGGAACCCTCCGGTCCCACAACTCGAGTGGACCCTCTAGTCCTATCTCAACAATGCACATGATAATATACAACATAAATCACAAGATAGAATGCATGATATCACATATCTCAGTATAAGCACATAGATCAACATATACACAAAATACTATAACAACATAAGTCACAAAGACAATATGCACAATAACACATATCACCTTATAAACAATAAGACCCTCTAGTCAATAATGTACTAAGACCCTTCGGTGTACAATGTACTGAGACCCTCCAGTCTACAATGTATTAAGACCCTTCAGTCAATAATGTAAATAAGACCCTTCGGTCAATAACACGATTAAGACCCTCCGGTCACACACAAATTACCACACAGGTATGTATAGTGAGAAGACTCACATAGGATGACGAACAGATCCAATAAATGTTGTTGTTGTACTCCGACCTCTAACATGAGCCAATCCCACAATTAACCCCATTAGGATTTAAGACCAAACCTTCACATATTAGGTCTAGTTATGGTCCACCAACTGGGTCCATAAATAACCCAAGCCCATTGGGCCCACCAAGGCCCAATAACAATGGGTCCACAAAGGTCCACTAATGGCTCAATTATGGCCCAAATTTTCAAATTGGGCCCAAACTCTCATATTGGCCTTACCCTAAAGCCCATCTAAATATTCTAGGTCACATGATTGTTCTTGGATGGCCCATCAATAGCCCATTCACCAAATCCCAATATAAAGGCCCAAGAAAAATTAGGGTTTTCACATAAAATGACGATTAGGGTTAGGTGTTCTCACTTAACCCATTAAGGACTTAACCTAGTAAGTCCATTACTCCACTAAGTAATCATACAACAGAATCGGCATGAGTCATAACCTCCGTCCACTGGTCTAAACACGAGTCCCAATAGGTCCAAACCATCAAACCCCAAAATTAGGGTTTTCTAAACCCTAATTAAGGTTTCTAGACCAATCACGAAGCAGCCCAGTCCAAGATTAAGTGTTTAGGTCCATTAGGGTTCCACTAGGTCAGGCACCACCCACTACCACCTTGGGCAGTGGTGGTCGGCGGTAACCACCACCTTGCGGTGGCCGTGGGGGGTTTCCATGGTTTTTCTCCGGCCCAAAAACACCCAATCACATCTTCAACAAGGAGGAACACACTCACACCCACCCATGTGGCGGCAGGTGGCAGTAAATGGTGGCGGTGGGTTTCTAGCCAAGTAACATCCGACTTACACATACAACACTACAACACCGAGAACAGCCTATTCACTCTTTCATACATCATATTCAGCCACCTCACAGGTGGCCGCCATCACCGGAGTAGGTAGAAACAGTGGCCAAAAGGTCACCGGCGGCAGCAGTGACGCATCTGAAATCGAACACGCACGAAAGGGACAGAGAAGAAGAGAGAGAGAAAGAGAGAGGGAGAGAGAGAGAGAGAGAGAGAGATGACATAGGGTCTTACCAGGGGTTTCTCAGTAGCTCGCGACTCACGCATGCGAACCCAGTGTTTCCACGATCCTCGGTGGTTCTTCAGTGCCCGCGACGCCTCCGGCAGCAACGTTGTGGCGGTGCTCAACGGTGGGGCAGCAGGCAGCACCTTCGTCAGATCGGAATAGCGAGGAAAGGATAGGTGGCGGCTAGGAAATTCATGCACATCGGCTAAAGTCGTTTGCTAGGGTTAGGGTTGGCAATGTAACATGGTGACGGGTCAGATGACGGAAATGAGCACCGGGTATAACCCACGTTCCCATCAAACTTTTGAACTTTTTACAAGATCAGTCCCTCCTCACCAGATCTTCTTCAACTTTAATACAACATTTCCCCTTTAACCCCTGATTCCATAAATTCATTACATTTTAGGTCCAAAACTTACCAAATAGCCCCTGTCCTCATAAATCTTTACAAATTGAATCTGAAATTTACCATTTAGCCATTGTTTCCCAAAATCTATTCAATTTAAGTCCCAATAATTTACCAAGCAGTACCTGTCTTCATAAATATTTACAACCACTGCGGAACTTACACTTTTATCGCCCAACTTCTAAAATTGTACAATTAACTCCTCGAGACCAACACTTTGCTAAATTATTCCGAATTTAGGGCTATTATGTGACAACCCAAGTTGTCCTGTTACATTTCCCCGTTACCGTTAACGGAATATTCCACTGTATAAAAGTTCCGTTAATTAGAGGGCATCAATTTAATAAACATTCCATTTGGTTACCTTTAACATGCCGTTAAGTCGTGATAAAAGGGAATAAAAACTCAAGACACACATTTCCATTTATTGAGGAAATGTCAAGTTTTATTATTACGACCACTAAATCGGGTGCGACCAAAAGCCCCGTTTAACGGCAGTATCGGGTAAAATTCCACTGAGCCCCGACAGTGAAACCTATATAAGGGTGAGTGGAGTCAAATGGGAGACTTTTTACACTCTCTCTCTATACTCTCTCTCTAGACCCGTTTTCGCCCCGAATTCGCAACCAAACGCTTCCAAATTGTAAGTCCACTTGCCATAACTTATTCTAAGCGTATTGATTTATGTTTATAGCCCAAAAATCATCCAAGAAGGCATAAGATAAGGAGTTTACGGCCCAGGAACATTCTAGGGCCGTAAACCCCTAAAAAGGTGTTAAAAATGCCTTTAAACTTGACCATGAGCTTAGAAACTATTAGGGGATATAGCCTAGGGGTGTTTAAACACTAAAATGCATGGATTTAGGACTCAAAGAAGAGTTTACGGCCCAAGCACATGCTTAGGCCGTAAACTCCACAAGTTAGGGTCCCAAATGTGCACCAAACTCATCCTAGGGCTTATTACATATTTTAGGGACTTATTCCTTTGAGTTTAGGACACTAGAACACTCCAAAATGAATTAAAGAAAGGAGTTTACGGCCCATGAATAGTCAAGGCCGTAAACTCCCTAAATCATGCCCAAAAGTGTGATTTTTGCCCCCCTAATGGCCTTAGACATTTACCATAAAATGCTAGAATGGAATTAAAGGCTTAAACACAAGAAAAATGAGACATTTCTTGGAGTTTATGGCCCAAACATTATCTAGGCCGTAAAACTCCCCAAAACCCCCTCAAATGTTAGTTTTAATCCTCCAAAATAGCATCACACTTCATTAGAAATCACTAGAAAGGAATTAGAGGCTTGAAACTTCACTAAACTCAAAGATTGAGAGTTTACGGCCGTAAACTCCCTTGGGAGAGTTCTTAGGCCGTAAACTCCTATAAAATACCTTTAGAAGCCTCAAATCCAATCATGCCTTTGATGAAAAGTGCTTAGAATAAATCAAGGAACAAGCTAGAAGCATCTAAACCCCAAGAATAGAACCTTGGGAGTTTACGGCCGTAAACTCCCTTAGGTTGGGCCGTAAACTCCTTGTTTGGTCCATATTGATGCTTTAAACCCCTTTACACCCTTGATACTTGAGCATAGCAAAGTCCCACAGCTGATAGGAGACCCTTAGCACCCTTAAACGCTACCCGGGACCCCAAACACTCAACCAAAAGTGTTTTCCACTCCTTTGAGTGTGTATAATTGTTTAATTAGTGTATTATATGCTAATTGTATGTGAACATATGTTATCATATGTTAAAATAGGTCCTTGTGTGTGTTCAAGTCCTTGCGTGACCCCGAACGCCCAAACGACACTTCCGTCGGACCTACTCATACCAGGTGAGTTCATACCCCTGAATGAACCTTTTTAATGCTTTTAAATGTTTTCATAGGGGGGGGTTTACAAGTTAAACATGCCAGTTATCATATCAATCACATGTGATTGATAACCTGCATGCACAAGATTTTACCACTGTACACTGTTTTACCGAGTAGGACACTGTAAATGGCTTTCAAAAAGGGTTTTTTTTTAAATTGTTCAAGTTCTTACTTTCATAGCTTATCAAAGACTCATTTCAACTGATTTATAAAAGATTCTCAAAGATTTCTAAAGATTTTCACACCTATTTTATCAAAGAATACAAATGCGATTTTCCTGAGTAACAAAGTCTTTAAGGGTTTTTCATGAATACTTTTAATTGTAAGATTCCACTGCTTCGCTTATACTTATTTTATGCTCCTACTTTGTAATGTTTTTGTTTATACCTGAAGTCACTTATACCTGATAACACTTATACTTATTTACCCTCTTACTTAGTGATACGATTCTACTTCGCTTGTATTTGAGATCGACTTTACTTCACTTATACTTGATACGCTCTTACTTCACTTGTGGTCAAATCTACTTTGCGATGCGCCTATACTTATTCGACACTTATACTTCACTTGCGACCGCTCTTGCTTCACTTATTAGACACTCCTACTTCACGAGAATCACTTTCACTTGATACCCACTTAGTCATAGTTAGATGTATGTCCGTACTTATATAGGTATATATAAGTAATGACTGAAAGACTTAGGAAGGCTCATCGGCCCTATTTCCTTTTCTTCGTTGAGATGTGGTCTGGTGGGATCGGGTAGCCGTCCGAAGGTCGTTTGGTCCATTAGTTAAATACTATGTATATGAGTATGGACATATAGGGAATTCTCTAGTCAAGTCAATTAAGAGTCTCTTCTTCTAGTCTACACTCACTTTAGAAACACACTACCCACTGCTTGGAAGTCTCTACCTCTAGAATATCACTTGTGTTAGAAACCCACTCCTCTCAAGAAACACACTATTCTCTATTTGGGATGCATCTTCGGGACGCGGCCTTCTCCGTCGTCTAGTTGGTAACCAGAGTCTCCTGTAGGGAGAGCGGACATTGTGTGTATAGGCCTATACGGGATTGACAACCCCGCACCCTGACTGCTAGCTACAGTCCACGGCCCACCAAGCCAAGGGGTGACAAATGTCATATTATATAGATGCTTGTAGGGCGTCTGGAACTCTAGTCAGTATGGTTACGAGTATCCTGGGTTGCCTTATAATTCATGGCTTTAGGGTAACGGTATTTTCGTCAGCAATTTACACTGTATGCTGATGTCACTTTTCATAGTCACTCTGTTTCGACCTTGCTAGCTGTATCTTTCATTTGATACTGTCTGGGGTCTATAATCTCTGTTTCGACCTTGCTAGCTGTATCTTTCATTTGATACTGTCTGGGGTCTATAGTCTCTGTTTCGACCTTGCTAGCTGTATCTTTCATTTGATACTGTCTGGGGTCTATGGTCTCTGTTTCGACCTTGCTAGCTGTATCTTTCAATTGATATTGTCTGGGGTCTGTAGCCTTTGTTCTGACCTTGAGAGAGATACCTTTCAGTTGGTATCGTCTTCGATCTATATTTACTGTTTTAGACCTTACCAGCTGTACCTTTCGTTTGGTACCTTCTGGGGTCTATGTCTCCCCTTTGTTAGACTGAACCAGGCGTGTCGTCAGTTCGATACCCTCCCGGAGTCTATGATTCTTTGCCTTAGTCAGCAGTCCTCACTGCTGAGGCATATGTTATTCCCTGATGTCTCCTGCTCTCTTTAATAATCAAATTCAGTATTTTGATAACAATATCAATTAAGGGAAAACACTTAAACTACTACTTATTAAAGTTATTTGACTAAATGACACTAAATGCTTATGAACTCACCAGCATTTGTAAAAATGCTGATACTCGCTTTTCAAATAACTTGTAATCTCAGGTAAGCAATTAGACAGGTACATCCCCGGAGCTGCTGATGAAGATGGCCTAAGTACCTTGCTGTACTCTATATATGTTGCTTGTATTACTTTGATACTATGTAATGTAACCATGTAAAATTATTACTATTAATGCAATGTTTTGTTGTACTTTGATTACTATATGCATGTGTTGTGATACTTGACATGACGTCATCCACCCCAGAACATTTCCGCCGTTCCGGTTTTGGGGTGTGACATATTACCCATTTATTAATTTCATATATTGATTTATTTAATAAACGGAATGTTACAGAATGTGAAAATTTTATCTATTGGCGGTTGCTCCATGTTGTTCCAAATGATGTTAGATAGCCATGACATACACTTTATGCCTATGTTTACGGTTCTCCAAAATGGGATTCGATCCTTGGAAAGATCTTGTACTTGTGGGTAGGGGAAAACCATGATAAAGATCAATTAGTTTAAATGAGAATTGGATTTGGATTTTAAAGAAAAATAAGGTATCAATGTTGGCGAGCTTTGTTGCGTTTTATTCGGTTGGAAATGGAGATTTATTAATGATGTTGATGATTTATGGTTCAAAGTTATAAAATTCATAAATGGATGTGGGAAATGTTTAGGCTTGATTAGGGAAGAGATAAACCGGAAGGTGTGTGGTCTAAGATTGTTGTTCGATTAATAATCTTCATGAAAGTCAATTATTTTACATTATTTATTGGGAAAACATGTGAGGAACGGTTCAAAGAATCTGTTTTAGAAGGAAGTGTTGATTGGTGAGTATCATTTACAAGATAAACTTCCTAGTTGAATCCTCTGGAAAGATATAAAGAATGTCAACTTTAATATTGATCTAACCAAATATTGGAGAAGAAAATTGAGGGGGTGATGCTCAGTTCGTTGCGGTGACCCATTAATAGGGTCGACAATTCTTTCGGTTTACTCAAACAAATTTGTCCAGAAAAACCAATATTTTGGTGTGAAGGATTTTACTGAATCGAGTTCTTACTAGACTAAACTTGGTTAATGGAGGCATTATGATGAATTCCGTGTTATGCCTAGTTTGTTTAATAATCAAGAAATGGCAGAACACTTCTTACTTGATTGAGATGTCGCGACTAGGACTATAGTAAGGGGTGTTTGGCTAAGCTTATTTACGGCTTATTTTCCGAACTTATTTTTTATAAGCTCGTTTTTTCTGACTTATTTTTCATGAGTTCGGCTTATATTCTTAGTGTAAGTCATAATATGCTCAGAAGTTGAAAAATAAGTTATAAAAAATGAGCTTATAAAAAATAAGCTCGAAAAATAAACCATAAATAAGCTCAGCCAAACACCCCTAAGATTGTTTATTGGTGGGACTCTAATTTTCTTAATTTGGTGTATGTGGGTATACTCGTTGCCTTTTTCTATCACGAAACAGTTGGAGATGGATGCGACTATTCTGACAACTTTATGTGATATATGGTCTTTTTGTAAGGCAATGGTTTTTGGTTAAAAGTAACAGGGTCGGTCCTGAAAACTGAAATATTCTTAAAGGCCCAGGACGAACAAGAAAAAAAAGGGCCCTTATCTTTATTATAATTTTGTTTTTTTAAATAAAAATATATAATGAAAAAAATTGGGCCCTGTGCAGCTGCCAACTTTGCCCCCCTCTAAACCCCCCATGAAAATAAATACTGCAAAGTGACTATTTGATAGGATAGTCTTGTCTTCATAAGAATTATAAACCTACAACTAATTGGATATTTTTACTTACAAAACCCAACTTTGATCGGTTCTTTTCTTTTTTTAAAAAAAATAGTAGCCATAAAATAAAAACAAAAGCTAGCTAGGAGCTAGCAACATAAAAATAAGAACAAAATATTTAAGAATTGGATTTTTCAACCATCCAATCCAATTCTTCCAAGATTTAGTGTTTCTAGCACAAAATTAACTAAAAGAAAGCACTACAATGTCATCGAAAAGAAAGTCCTTACTTTACTTGTTTTAATAAAAAATCAAAGTATTTTGATAAGTCCATAGATTCCAAGTGATCATCTTACACACTGAGTCCAAAGTTGTACACTTCAAACGCTCTACATGTTGGATATCAATCCACTCTGTCATAGACAATAAGCAATCAAAAATCGGAAACTATAAATCCATCCAACTCATAATCCGTAGCCAAAGTTGGTGATCGAGAGAAAACTTCGAGAACAAATAACTAACATCTTCAACACCATCACTACAAACCAAACACAACAAAGACTCCACTTCTATGTCATGTTTAATTAAATTCCGATCCATCATAACTCTCCAAATAAATACATTAATCTTTATAAGAATCCACCTATTCCAGTGAGTCACAAAACTATCAGTTGGAAAACGCATGTCATCAATATGGAATTTGACATATTGAACCAAGAACATACCAGAAGGATCTAATTCCAATCCCACATATCTGCTCTCGAAGTTAGTTGTACAACATGTAACATAGATAATAACTGAGAAAACTGAGCAGTCACCACTCCACCTAGAATGGGCCTATTCCATAAGATCGACCACTGATTGCTCCAAAAATCTAAAACCATCCACTCTTGATTATTAGAAAAAACAATACAATATATGAAACCAATTCATGAAAGATATGCCCCCAAACCTGGTATCCGTCAAAACCAAGTGTCAGTCCGATCATTAATAACTTTATACATATCAGAGCCCAATATATCACCACTATCCTATAGTTTGTTTGTAACATCCATAAAATTCATAAAAATTCTAAACTTTTACAAACATCCAAACACCACCATTTATTACAAATTGTTTTCAAAATAGTTTGTCATTAGAGTAATCCCATAAATCATAACTTAAAATATGAGGAGGTGCACGATCAAGCATTTGTCTTCCCGCGATCATCCGAATTACCTGAAACAAAATCCACAACTATAAGCCCAAAGCATAGTAAGTTCCCCCATAATACCAATACAATAATAACACACATATAATAACAGCACACTATGGTCCCAATCAACCATCAGGTTGGAATGCCAACATGTTATGGGTCCAGTAAACTTTCGAGTTGGAATACAACTAGCCCTCAACCATCGGGTTGGAATGCCAACATACTATGTGTAACGCCCGGGTTTCAGGGCTAAGCATTTTTGGCAATGTAATAGTCTAGGTCAAATCTTGTAACTCTTTTTGAAGTAATAAAGATGAAATATTTGGGTATTATGTGAATTATGTGTACTTATGTGCTTATTATATAATTATAAATGTTTAATTAATAAAGAATAAAAATAAGCGTCAAAATTAAAGTGTGAGATAAGCCCGATATCTTTATATAAAGTTGTTGTGGTCGAAACAAGGATTACGGGGATATAAAGAACGCCGAAATCCGAGTTATAACAAAGAGGTTATGACCCGTCGAAATTTCGCGATAGATGCGGCACGATACCGGGAAGCGTGAATAGTGAATTTACAATAGAGCAAAATTTAGCCTTAGCAATCTAAACAAAAGTCGTAGAATATGTTAAACTAAGAGTGTCCATAATAAGAACGCCCAAATCTGACTTCGTATGAGGAAGCTATGATTTTTCGAAGTTTTAGATTGGTAGTATACAACCCGAAATTCGAATAAT
Source organism: Lactuca sativa (assembly GCF_002870075.4). Lineage (NCBI taxonomy): Eukaryota > Viridiplantae > Streptophyta > Magnoliopsida > Asterales > Asteraceae > Lactuca > Lactuca sativa. The sequence goes on from NC_056629.2 coordinate 182,870,305, forward strand.
AGATCGAGCAGTTTTTAGCCGACACGACCTAAACGAGAATCGAAAATCTCGTTAAGAGTAGCGTAACGAGAAAAAGATGGGCGAAAATGGACAGCAAATGAAGAATTTATGATTTTTAGAAGTCGGAGTATGAATTTGAGAAATCTGTTGCAAGGTGGTGACGTGGCTCAATCAGGGCCGTTGCTTGCTGAACATGGAGTCGCTTCGGATGATAACATGTCACCCCTCGCTACGCCCAGCATATGAGATCGGAACGCGCCGCGTACGAAGAGCCTTCATCGGTCCAGCCTTGCCCACGTGGCACTATCCGGAGATCGCCACCTGTAACCCTTATCCAAGTTACCCCCCGCGTCCGAGGACTTGTACGCCCAGCGTACGTTCGAGGACCAGCCTATAAAAGGGCTGCGAGGGCTGCCGAAGAAAAAAACACAAAACTCATTCTCTCTCTAGTTTCTTTCTCTCTCTAGGGCTCCTAACCTCCCCTAAACCCTAGATAAACCCCCTAGCACCCGAAGGAAGCCCCGAGGCTCCTGGAGTCCCGAGAAAAAGGGTCTTTCGGTTTCGAAACGCTGCTCCAAATAAAGTTACGGTTTTCTTTAAAATCCACTGTAAGTGAGCTACGCTTACGCAATTTTTAATATAGCTTTCAAATAATTATAGTAATGTTATTAGGTCTTTAAAATAACTATTTAGGCGATTATTATGAGTTATATTGAGTGTTATTAACGCTTATATAATAATAATAATAATAATAGTCAGACTATTAATTTGTCGCGGTTGACGTTAGACTAAACCCTAGTGGTATTGATACTAGGTTTTATCGAAGGAAAATTGTTTTGAGAGTATCGAAGCACTGTCCGAGTGCTGAGTCACCACCTTTCAAGTGAGTTCAGAGTTACTTTCAGCTTACACATAGATATGAAGTATTTTATATAAATTGCGTGCTATGTGTGCATATTATCTGAATACTTGCTATCTATGCTGGATGAACATTGTTATACATGTTTTCAATGATTTAAACTGTATATGTATTTTATATCTACAAAAATGTTGGGGTAAAACATGGGTAAATTTAATAAGTGATGTGTGATAAAATGATGAGAGGCCTCAATGTTGATGTTGTTGATTCTGTCATCTAGCGGAGTATGGATTAGGGGTGGCAAATCGGGCAATCGTGTCGGGTTTTTGTCTAACACGACACGACACGACAAGGTTTTATGTAACACGAACACGACACGACACGATGTCTTATTTTTTTTAACTAACACGAAAACAATCTGATTAAAACACGACAAACACGACACGACAACATGACAAAGACGAAAACATAATGAAAAAATAGTTTATTTAATTAATATTTAATCATACATAACACGAAAACATGACAAACACGAAAAACACGACAAATAAATGCTAAATCGTGTCAATTTCGTGTCAAATTTTAAACACGAACACGACACGACACGACACGACATCGTGTTATTTACACTTAACACGAACACGACACGAACACGAATTCGAATTTCAGTTTTGTCCCAATTTCGTTTCGTGTCGTTTTTTTTTGTCGTGTCGTGTCAACAATTGCCACCCCTAGTATGGATGACGACCACAGACTCTTCTAAACAGTCCAATGGAACACTAGCAAGCTCGCAACCTGTAGGTGTTTGTGAACGATGTGTTCACCGGTGTACTCCATCCCCCACATGGTTGCCTCTAGGACATTTATTGCTAAGGAAACCCCTTAGCAGTAGTGTCCATCCCGATGATGATCCTTAGGCTAGGTCCCTTATGATAGGTGTTTAGGGATGTAAAGTGAGGATAACGAGAATGGGTAATTGAGTTATTGTTGATTGATGAAATTAATAAACTTATTTATTGTGAGTTGAAAACCCTATGTGCTCACCAGGCTCCCGAGCCTGACCCATTCAGTTTCTTGTATTACAGGTAGTGGAGCATGAGCATAGATGTGATGTTTTGGATGAGGGATTACGGATATAGGCTTGTAGATACGAAATAATGTAGTAAGGCTTATATTGTACTGTTTATGCTTTTGATCTGTATCGAATCCCGAGTCTTTTAATGAAATACATTTTTTTTTGAAATGCTTTTGATAAATCTTTATCATATTTTGTTTTGGAACAAATTCCGCAACACTTTTATTTAAAATGTTACTCCGATTTTTAAACAAAGCATAAACAAAATCGGTCTTTTCTGGCCGTGATTTTGGGGATGTCATACTATGATTCCAATAATCATCAAGATGGAATAACCTCGGCCCTCAACCATCTGGTTGGAATGCCCCGGCTTGTTGGCTTACGGACAAAGCAGAGAAGCCTTAGCCACCAATCAAATATGTGCACATATAACAGATAATCATATAACGGTATACATGCAATCAGACAGATTTAACAGGCCACTAAGAATAGCATCATCCTATCTACCACGATACCGACCAAACATATCATAACAACATAGCAACACGCATAACAAAATATCAGTCCGTTGGGCCGACATTGGTGCCTTCGCTCCGTAAGTATAGTAAGGAAAACTCACATCTCAAGTAGTGCTCAACCGGTAAAATCCAACTACAAGACTCAACTCCGAACTCAACCGCCTACAACCACCATATAACCATTCTATCAAAACCTCCAAATACCCAAAATGCCCTCAAAGTCACATTTGGTCAGCCATGACCAAAGTCAAAGTCAACAGTCAAGGTCAATAGCCAAGGTCAACAGTCCATGTTGACCCAACTCATCGAGTGCATCTATCAACACATCAATTTCCTTCATTACTCAGAAAACGAGAAAACAACTCGAACCAAATCGTCTAGTTTCTATAGTATCCAGAAAAAAAGGAAGACCCGATTCAACTCGTCTAGTTGGCTAGGCAACTCGTCAAGTTCTCCTAGTCTTAAAGCATTCGGCCAATTCCCAAGTGGATCTAGTGCCACAAACCATAGATCTTGTCCCTTAGAACTGAAATACCATGTAAAGTTGCTAACTTTACATCCATGCATAGCATCAAGAGGCTAAAACACTAAAACCAAGCTTATTAAGGGACTTAGAGCATGAAGGTGGGCCAAGACTTGATAAAGTTGGAGCTTTAAGTCCATGGAGGCCATGAGATGTCCAGATCTGAAGTCATAGCTTCATAACATGCTCAAATCCAAGAATGGTCCAAAAATGAGCTACTAATGGCCAAAAACTTTCAAATGAAGAGATCTAGCATGTAAAAGTTTCGGAATGAGAAGGATGATTTGAATGTCTATCCTAAATAAAGATCTAAATTCATCTTATTCGGTGTATAGATCAAGATGAAAGGACCCGTAGCGGAAACGTGAATGCAAATGGAGACAAAAACCAACCCCCAGTGATTGAGCAAATATCGGTTGTGGAAGCCGCTGTTGAGCCAATAACGATGGCCGAAGTGCAAGCGATGATCCAGGCGATGTTGGATCGTCAAATGGAGGAAACCAGACGTTTGCTTCAGCAAAATCGAGAGGAAGTGACTATTCAGATCAAACAGCCCGAGTTGAACGAAGGGCAGACTGAGGAAGGAAACTACAGTGGGACTGTTGGTCAAGCCAACCCACCGATAGTTAGGCAAAACCACCAGGATAGAGGAAATGACGGACGTGGATGCAAATACAAGGATTTCATGGCATCCAAACCACCGAGTCTATCTGGAATCCCGATGCCGGTGGAAGTCATGAACTGGATCTCTAAGACGGAGACGATGTTTGAGAGTTGTGAGTGTAGCAACAGGTAGAAGACCGCTCCCGCGGTTCCTCTGTTGAAATCTGGAGTACTAAGCTAGTGGAAGCTACTAGCTGATTCAATGCCCAAAGGTGAAGCAAGCAAGATGTCGTGGGAGGATTTTCTGGTACAGTTGAAGATGCAATACTGCTCTAAAGAGGATCTTCTAGAGATCAACAACAAATTCCAGAATCTGAAGAAGGGAAGAATGAGTGTTACTGAATACGCTGCCAGCTTTATTGAGAAAATGAAGCTTGTTCCTCACCTCGTCCCAACTGAACTCTCCAAGGCTAACAAATTTGCCCTCGGATTACCAGCGGACTTTGGTCCAATGGTCAAGAAAAATACCACTCTAAAAGCCGCCATATGGGCTGCTAAGAATGTGGAGACCCAGATACGAGAGAAGGGTCTGGAGAGAGCGGAGGTGGGAGAGAAAAGGAAATTTGACAGATCCTCGAGGTCCGGTAAGAAGAGTAAATTCTCGAAGTCTGGTTCGAAAGGAGGAGGAGCCGAAGCAAAATGGTATGACAAATGCAAAAAGAAGCACCAAGGGAAATGTGACGGAGGAGTCACTTGTTTGAAATGTGGAAAGCCTGGGTACTATGCCAATGAATGCACGTTCACTAAGAAGGTCTGTTATGAGTGCAACGAGGAGGGGTACATTTCAAAGGATTGCCCGAAGATGAAGGAGGTAGGAAGACCCAACATACCACCGAAGCCGAAGGCAAGAGCCTTCCAGATGATGCTCGAGGCTGCAAAGGAGGCAGCAGACGTCGCTTCAGGTACCTTTCTTGTAAATGGTTTGCCTGCAAATATACTATTTGATTCCGGAGCCAACTATTCCTTTGTATCGCATAGATTTGGTGGGAAATTAGCATTGCCTGTAGAAACACTTGATAATGACCTGATTGTAGAAGTTGCCGGTGGCAAGTTCGTACCTGTTAGTAATCGTATTAAGAACGTAGTCATCGACCTAAACGGAAACAAATTCCACAAAGAGCTATTGCACATAGAGTTAAACGGTTTCGACATCGTTTTGGGTATGGATTGGCTTAGCGCCAACGATGCTAAGATTCAATGCCGAAAGAAGATAGTAAGGGTGAACCCACCCGGAAAGGAATCATTTATGGTGTACGGGGACAAACGCAGAGTGAATTCTAGAATCATCTCCCTGATGAAAGCCAGAAAATGTTTGTCCAAAGGATGTGCATCATACTTGGCATTCGTAATCGATGCTAAGAAGGAGAAGAAAGAGGTGCAGAATATACCGGTTGTGTGTGATTATCCTGAAGTCTTTCCCGAAGATCTTCCTGGATTACCACCTGATAGACAAGTGGAGTTTCGTATAGACTTGTTACCAGGTACAACACCGATAGCAAAGGCACCTTACTGATTAGCACCAACGGAGATGAATGAGCTTATGACGCAACTTCAGGAGCTGTTGGACAATGGTTTCATTCGACCTAGTTCATCACCATGGGGAGCTCCGGTGTTATCTGTGAAGAAAAAGGACGGAAGTATGAGAATGTGTATAGACTACCGAGAGATGAATAAGGCAACAGTGAAGAACAAGTATCCATTACCGAGGATTGATGACCTATTCGATCAGCTGCAAGGTTCGAGCTACTTCTCAAAGATCGATCCTAGGTTAGGATATCATCAGCTGAAGGTGAGAGAGCAGGATATTGAGAAGACTGCATTTAGAACTCGATATGGACACTACCAATTCCTAGTTATGTCATTTGGACTAACCAATGCCCTGCAGCGTTCATGGATTTGATGAACAGGGTTTGTAAACCATTCCTCGATAAATCTGTGATAGTGTTCATCGACGACATTCTGATCTACTCGAAAAGCCAGGAGGAGCATGACAAGCATCTACGGGAAGTGTTGGAAGTATTAAAGAAGGAGAAGCTTTACGCTAAGTTCTCCAAATGCGACTTTTGGATACGAGAAGTCCAGTTCTTGGGTCACGTGGTTAACCAAGAAGGGATAATGGTTGACCCCGCAAAGATCGAGGCTGTGATGAAGTGGGAACGTCCGAAAAGTCCCACGGAGATTCAAAGCTTTCTAGGATTATCCGGATATTACTGACGATTTGTCTAAGGCTTTTCTTCGATAGCTGCTCCATTGACAGCTTTGACTCACAAAGGAGATACGTATACGTGGAGTGAGAAGCACGATGAGGCATTCGAGAAGCTAAAGAAGAAGTTATGTGAAGCACCGATACTTTCTCTACCCGATGGAGTTAAAGACTTCGCGGTTTACAGTGACGCATCTAGAGTCGGGTTGGGTTGTGTTCTAACCCAAAGAGAAAAGGTGATAGCATACGCATCTCGACAATTGAAAGAGCACGAAAAGAACTACCCCACTCACGATTTGGAGATGGCGACGGTAGTATTTGCTCTAAAGATATGGAGGCATTACCTCTACGGAACGAAGTGCAAGCTTTTCACTGATCATAACAGTCTCCAGTATCTCTTTAATCAGAAAGAATTGAACATGAGGCAACGACGCTGGCTAGAGTTACTCAAGGACTATGACTGTGAGATACTTTACCACCCCGGTAATGCAAATATTGTTGCTAATGCTCTCAGTCAGAAAGTCAACCTTGAAAGGAAAAGGCCAAGAGCATTGAGAATTGAATTCGTCTCAACAATTGTGGAAAGTATCAGGAAAGCCTAAGAAGAAGCTTTAGAGAAGAATGACCGAAAGGAAGAATGTTTGGGCAAAACGTTAGTGTTCGGTACAAACAGTCGAGGACTGAAGGTATTCCAAGATCGGATTTAGGTACCTAAGACAGGAGGAATAAGAGATCTTCAGATGGAAGAAGCACACAAAACTATGTACTCGATTCATCCCGGTAGCACTAAAATGTATAAGGACATAAAACCCTACTACTGGTGGCCGACGATGAAGCTCGATGTTGCAAAATATGTGGTCGGGTGTATGACATGTGCGAGAGTTAAGGCACAACATCAGAAACCGTAAGGGAGTTTAGAACCTTTACTTGTACCCATGGGTAAATGGGAAGACATCACCAAGGATTTTGTGACTAAACTGCGCAGGACGAAGAACGGACACGACATGATATGGGTAGTCATGGATCGTTTCACCAAGTGTGCACACTTCATAGCAGCCAACGAGAAGTGGTCTATGGATAAGCTCGTAAATGCTTACATGAAGGAAATTATAAGACTTCACGGTGTTCCTCTTACAATTGTATCAGATCGTGATAGCCGTTTCACGTCGAGGTTTTGGAGGAGTCTACAAGAGGAGTTGGGTGCAAAGTTGTGTTTGAGTATTGCTTACCATCAGCAAACTGATGGCCAGAGCAAAAGAACGATTCAAACACTGGAAGATATGCTGAGAGCATGTACCCCTCGAATTCCAAGGGAATTGGGATGAGCACTTACCGCTGGTAGAATTTTCCTACAACAACAGTTTCCACTCGAGCATCAAGATGGCACCTTATCAAGACTTATATGGACAGAAGTGTCGTACGCCGTCTTGTTGGCTTGAAGCCGGAGAGAAGCAGTTTATGAGCCTCGAGATAGTCCATGAGACTGCTGAGAAGTTGAAGGTGATTAGGGAAAGAATGTTAGTAGCCCAGGATCGTCAGAAGAGCTATGCTGACAAGAAAAGACGACCGATAACCTTCGAAGTTGGGGATTCGGTTTTGCTAAAAGTCTCACCGTGGAAGGGACTTATACGATTTGGGAAACGAGGGAAGTTGAGTCCAAGGTTTATTGGACCGTTTAAAGTTCTTCAGAAGATTGGGAACCAAGCTTACAAGCTCGAATTACCCAAAGAACTCGATTGTATACATAACACCTTCCATGTGTGTTACTTGAGGAAATTCATGGGAGAAGTTCCCGACATAATTCCAATCTCAGAGTTAAGGATGGATGAGAACAAAAGGCTGATTGAAGAGCCTGAGGCAATTGTTGATCGTAAGACTAAGAAGTTACGACGCAAGATGGTCGACTTAGTGCTAGTCCGATGGAAACATTCGAATGGGCCGAATCTCACTTGGGAAACAAAGGATGACATGATGAGTTGCTATCCACATCTGTTTGCTGATGCATGATTCCAGGACGGAATCATCCTAAGGGGGAGAGAATTGTAACGCCCGGGTTTTAGGTCTAAGCATTTTTGTCAATGTAATAGTCTAGGTCAACTATTGTAACTCTTTTTGAAGTAATAAAGATGAAATATTTGGGTATTATGTGAATTATGTGTACTTATGTGCTTATTATTTAATTATAAATGTATAATTAATAAAGAATAAAAATAAGCATCAAAATTAAAGTGTGAGATAAGCCTGATATCTTTATATAAAGTTGTAGTGGTCGAAAGAAGGATTCTGGGGATATAAAGAATGCCGAAATCCGAGTTATAACGAAGAAGTTATGCCCCGTCGAAATTTCGCGACAAATGCGGCACGATACCGGGAAGCGCGAATAGTGAATTTACGATAGAGCGAGATTTAGCCTTAGCAATCTAAACGAAAGTCATAGAATATGTTAAACTAAGAGCGTCCATAAAAAGAACGCCCAAATCTAACTTCGTATGAGGAAGTTATGATTTTTCGAAGTTTCGGATTGACAGTGTACAGCCCGAAATTCGAATAACAGATCGAGCGGTTTTTAGCCGACACGACGTAAACGAGAATCGAAGATCTCATTAAGAGTAGCTTAACGAGAAAAAGATGGGCGAAAATGGACATTGGATGAAGAATTTATGATTTTTAGAAGTCGGAGTATGAATTTGCAAAATCTGTTGCGAGGTGGTGACGTGGCTCAATCAGGGCCGTCGCTTGCTGAACACGGAGTCGCTTCGGATGATGACACGTCGTCCCTCGCTACGCCCAACGTATGAGCTCGGAACACGCCGCATACGAAGAGCCTTTCTCGGTCCAGCCTTGCCCACGTCGCACCATCCGGAGATCGCCAGCTGTAACCCTTATCCGAGTTACGCCCCGCGTCCGAGGACATGTACGCCCAACGTACGTCCGAGGACCAGCCTATAAAAGGGCTACGAGGGCTGCCGAAGAAATACACGCAAAAATCATTCTCTCTCTAGTTTCTTTCTCTCTCTAGGGCTCCTAACCTCCCCTAAACCCTAGATAAACCCCCTAGCACCCGAAGGAAGCCCCGAGGCTCCCGGAGTCCCGAGAAAAAAGGTCTTTCGGTTTCGAAACGCTGCTCCAAATAAAGTTACGGTTTTCTTTAAAATCCACAGTAAGTTAGCTACGCTTACGCAATTTTTAATATAGCTTTCAAATAATTATAGTAATGTTATTAGGTCTTTAAAATAATTATTTAGGCGATTATTATGAGTTATATTGAGTGTTATTAACGCTTATATAATAATAATAATAGTCAGACTATTAATTTGTCGCGGTTGACGTTAGACTAAACCCTAGTGGTATTGATACTAGGTTTTATCGAAGGAAAATTGTTTTGAGAGTATCGAAGCGTTGTCCGAGTGCTGAGTCACCACCTTTCAAGTGAGTTGATAGTTACTTTCAGCTTACACATAGATATGAAGTATTTTATATAAATTACGTGCTATGTGTGCATATTATCTGAATACTTGCTATCTATGCTGGATGAACATTGTTATACATGTTTTCAATGATTTAAACTGTATATGTATTTTATATCTACGAAAATGTTGGGGTAAAACATGGGTAGATGTAATAGGTGATGTGTGATAAAATGATGAGAGGCCTCGATTTTAATGTTGTTGATTCTATCATCTAGCGGAGTATGGATGACGACCACGGACTCTTCTAGACAGTCCAGTGGAACACTAGCAGGCTCGCAACCTATAGGTGTTTATGAACGATGTGTTCACCGGTGCACTCCATCCCTCACATGGTTGCCTTTAGGACATTTATTGCTAAGGAATCCCCTTATCAGTAGTGTCCATCCCGATGATGATCCTTAGGCTAGGTCCCTTATGATAGGTGTTTAGGGACGTAAAGTGAGGATAACGAGAACGGGTAATCGAGTTATTGTTGATTGATGAAATTAATAAACTTATTTATTGTGAGTTGAAAACCCTATGTGCTCACCAGGCTCCCGAGCCTGACCCATTCAGTTTCTTGTATTACAGGTAGTGGAGCATGAGCATAGATGTGATGTTTTGGATGAGGGATTACGGATATAGGCTTGTAGATACGAAATAATGTAGTAAGGCTTATATTGTACTGTTTATGCTTTTAATCTGTATCGAATCCCGAGTCTTTTAATGAAATACATTTTTTTTTAAATGCTTTTGATAAATCTTTATCATATTTTGTTTTGGAACAAATTCCGCAACACTTTTATTTAAAATGTTACTCCGATTTTTAAACAGAGCATAAACAAAATCGGTCTTTTCTGGCCGTGATTTTGGGGATGTCATACTATGAGTCCAATAATCATCAGGATGGAATAACCTCGGCCCTCAACCATCTGGTTGGAATGCCCCGGCTTGTTGGCTTACGCACAAAGCAGAGAAGCCTTAGCCACCAATCAAATATGTGCACATATAGCAGATAATCATATAACGGTATACATGCAATCAGACAGATTTAACAGGCCACTAAGAATAGCATCATCCTATCTACCACGATACCGACCAAACATATCATAACAACACAGCAACACGCATAACAGAATATCAGTCCGCTGGGCCGACATTGGTGCCTTCGACCCGTAAGTATAGTAAGGAAAACTCACATCTCAAGTAGTGCTCAACCGGTAAAATCCAACTACAAGACTCAACTCCGAACTCAACCGCCTACAACCACCATATAACCATTCTATCAAAACCTCCAAATACCCAAAATGCCCTCAAAGTCACATTTGGTCAGCCATGACCAAAGTCAAAGTCAACAGTCAAGGTCAATACCCAAGGTCAACAGTCCATGTTGACCCAACTCATCGAGTGCATCTATCGACACATCAATTTCCTTCAGTACTCAGAAAACGAGAAAACAACTCGAACCAAATCGTCTAGTTTCTATAGTATCCAGAAAAAAAGGAAGACCCGATTCAACTCGTCTAGTTGGCTAGGCAACTCGTCAAGTTCTCCTAGTCTTAAAGCATTCGGCCAATTCCCAAGTGGATCTAGTGCCCAAACCATAGATCTTGTCCCTTAGAACTGAAATACCATGTAAAGTTGCTAACTTTACATCCATGCATAGCATCAAGAGGCTAAAACACTAAAACCAAGCTTATTAAGGGACTTAGAGCATGAAGGAGGGCCAGGACATGATAAAGTTGGAGACTTTAAGTTGTCCAGATCTGAAGTAATAGCTTCATAACATGCTCAAATCCAAGAATGGTCCCAAAATGAGCTACTAATGGCCAAAAACTTTCAAATGAAGAGATCTAGCAAACGGATGATCAAGATATCGACTTTATGCCTCAAAATTACTACAACAACAATGAAAATCCCAGATCTAAATCCTTCCTCTGAATCAATCCTCTTAAATCTTCAAGTTCCTTCCAAAAGAGCACCAAAAATCACACTCCAAGCTCACACACTCAAAATGAGAGGTGATTCGCAAATTTCGGTTTCTATGTACTGAGGGGACAATAAGGGAGGCGAACAATGAGTCATAAGGTCTTTAAATTGGTTGAAAAACCCTAAAAATTATGGTTTCATAAGTAGCCATCAACTCATCGAGTTTTTCTCAACAACTCGTCGAGTTGAGAGCTTTCAACACGTCGAGTCTGAGGTCATCGACTCGACGAGTTCCAAAGGAGAATTTGTCTTTTAAGCCATAAATCTCATACCTGAGAGTCGAGACGTTACAACTCTCCCCCATTTGAACTAGGCTTCGTCCTCGAAGCCTACTACGGTGACAAATTCAGATAATGCTTCTGCATCTCTGCTTCCGGCTCCCAGGTCCACTTAGATCCCTTCTGATGTTGCCATTGTAACTTTACCACAGGTATCTGCTTGTTCTGTGGATTCATTACCTTCCTTTCCAGAACCGACACTAGCTTCTCAACATAATTCAGGTACTCATCAACCTAAATGTAATCCAATGAAACCACTGTATCCTCGTCCAGCACACACTTCCGCAACTGTGAAACATGAAAAGTCCTATGAATCTGACTGAGCTCCTCCGGAAGATCCAATTTGTAAACAACCTTTCCAACCCTAGCAATAACTCGGAATGGTCCAATAAATTGGGGGCCCAAATTTCCCCTTTTCCTGAAGCGGATCACACCCTTCCAGGGTGAGACCTTCAGCAACACCATGTCACCGATCTGAAAATCCAACTTAGATAAGTGTCGGTTGGCGTAACTCTTCTCCCGACTCTGAGCAGTCTGCAATCACTACCTAATCTGGTGAATCATCTCGGTAGTCTGCAGAACCACCTCAGTTCCACCCATCACCATGTGACCAACCTCGCCCCAACATGCTGGGGTACGACATCTCCGCCCATACAACAGCTCAAAAGGCGGAGCACCAATAGTGGAGTGAAAGTTTTTGTTGTAGGAGAACTCTACAAGGGGTAAGTAGGAGTCCCAACTCCCATAAAATCAATAACACATGCACACAACATATCCTCAAGAGTTTGAATGGTCCGCTCACTCTGTCCGTCAATCTGCGGATGATAAGTCGTGCTGAAATGCAGCCTCGTGCCAAGTTCCTCATGGAACTTCTTCCAGAAATGGGAGGTGAACTGAACATCACGGTCTAAAACCATAGAGACCGGAACCCCATGGCGAGCAACGATCTCGCGAATATACACATCGGCCAACTTCTCGGCCGACGAGCTCTCCCGAATTGCCAAAAAATGGGCACTCATGGTCAATCGATCCATGATGACCCAGATAGCATCCAAACCCCTTTCCCTCTTCGAAAACTTGGTGATAAAATCCATCGATATTTGCTCCTATTTCCACATGGGAACCTCTAGAGGCTGCAGCTTGCCATGCGGCCTCTGATGCTCGGCCTTGACCATCCTGCAGGTCAAGCACCTCTTAACATACCAGGCGATCTCTCTCTTCATGCACGGCCACTAATAGCTCAATCTCAGATCCCGATACATCTTGGCGGCCCCTGAATGAAAGAAAAAATAAGACTTATGAGCATCTTCTAATACAATCTGTCTAACCCCACCAAACACAAGAACCTATAACCGACCGCAATGCGTCAACAATCCATGACTGTTAGGTACAAATCTGGTAATCTCACCCCTAATCCTCTTAATTTTCCAATTCTCCTCTCGAACACCCTCAGTCTAAGCCTCCTGAATAAAACCCATAAGTGGAGAATCCATAGATATGCTCATGCACATCATCGGAACGGGAGATCCATCTGACCTGCGGCTCAGGGCATCCGCCACCACATTCGCTTTACCCGAATGGTAAAGGATCTCACAGTCGTAGTCTTTGACTATGTCCAGCCACCTGTGCTGCCTCATGTTCAAGTTTGGCTGATCCATAATATGCCTCAAATTCTTGTGATCCGTGAAGATAGTACCACAAACCACATAAAGGTAATGCCTCCAAATCTTGAGAAAAAAAACCACTGTTCCCAACTCCAGATCGTGCGTGGGGTACCTCGTCTCATGCGGCTTTAGTTGCCGTGAAGCATAAGCTATCACTCATCCTCTCTGCATGAGAACTGCTCCCAAGCCGGTGATGGACGCATGTCAAAGACTGGGGCCTCACAAAGTCTCTGCCGAAGGGTCTCAAATGTTGACTACTGCTTAGGGCCCCACCGAAAATCCACCCCTTCCTCGTCAGACGGGTGAGGGGTACTATAATTTTGAATAAATCCTGAATAAATCTCCGGTAGTACCCTGCCAGAGCCAGAAAACTCCTGATATCTGAGGGAGATTTTAGAATCTCCCACTGCATTACTGCCTCGATTTTGGCCGGATCGACCAAAATCCCATCTTAGTTAACGAGGTGTCCAAGAAATTGAACATCTCGCAACCAAAACTCACACTTCGAGAACTTAGCATAAAGTCATTCTCGCCTCAAGACTCCTAAAAGCTCGCGGAGATGATCCTCATGCTGCTCTCTGGTCTTGGAATATACCAAGATATCATCAATGAACACAATAACTAAGCGATCGAGCATCGGCCTGCATACTCGATTCATAAAATCCATGAATATCGTAGACGCATTGGTGAGCCCGAATGATGTCACCATGAACTGTTAATGCCTATAACGAGTCCGGAACACAGTCTTTTCCACGTCTTCCTCCCTCACCCTGACCTAATGGTACCTAAACCTTAGATCTATCTTGGAGAACCAAGATGCTCCCTGCAACTGATCAAAAAAGATAATTAATCCGCGGAAGGGGATAACGGTTCTTCACCATTAACTTGTTCAGCTCCCTATAATCGATGCACATCCGGTGCGAACCATCCTTCTTCCTGATGAATAAAATCGGAGCTACCCACAGAGAACTACTCAGAGGGATGAACTACTTGCCTAGCAACTCCTGCAGCTGAGATGAAAGCTCCTGCATCTTAGGCGATGCCAATCGGTATGGTGCCTTGGCAATAAGAGCCGCACCTGGCACAAGGTCAATCTGGAACTCGACCTACCTCTCATGAGGCACTCTAGGTAACTCCTCCGGAAATACATCAGTGAACTCTTTGACGAATGGAACATCTGAAACTGAAGCCTGATCCCTGACCCGCATATCCACCACATATGCCAAATAACCTACACACCGTGCTGAATATACTGTCGATCCCTGGCTGCTGAATAAAATCCTGAACCTAGTCCGGTGCCCTCTCCATAAATAACTAGTTCTCCCCCATTTGGGGTTCAAACTACCATACGCTAACCCTCGTAATCTATCATGGCACCGAATCGACTCAGCCAGTCCATACCCACGATCACACAGACATCCCCCATAGGAATCAAAATCAAATCGATCGGAAAGGACACCAAAAAGATCTCTAGAACACATCCCTGATAAACAGAAGAAGCAGAAACCCCGTGTTCATTGGCGATAAAAATTTGCAATGGACACTCCAACTCCACCATGGGCAAAGCAAACTCCCTATTGAAGGACCGAGAAACAAAAGACCGACTCGTACCCGATTCAAACAACGCTAAAGTAGGCAAGGAGTTCACTAGGAACGTACCTAACATAGGTACAAACATATGAGCATAAAATAAACATAATAAGTGAGATAATGGATAGAAACATACCGGTCACAACATATGGTGATGTCCTGGCCTCCTCGGCAGTAAGCTTGAAAGCACGACCTTGAGCTCTTGGGGGCTCCGCCTTGCCCTGACTCCCATTTGTGATCCTCAAAGTAGCATGCGCTAGTTTGGCAGTTAGCAGGGGACACTGGGCCTTCATATGGCCCGCCTGCTCACAATGGTAACAAAGTCTGATGCCAGAAGATGGAGTCTGTTGTCTACAATCCCTCGCAATGTGGCCCTGCTTTCCACACTTGTGGCAACCCGAAGAAGACCGAAAAAACCCATCATGCACCTTGCCGCACTTCCCATAAGTGCGACCCTTCTGACTTCCCGCCCTGGACTTAGTGACTCTAAACCGCTTCGGCGCAGGCTGCGACTACACCGGGGCCGGTCTCGTCTCCCGAGTCTGTAACTCGATCTCAATATTACGCTGCCTGGCGGCCTCCTATATCTCTAACAATGATCCATAACACTGAGTGGAAACAAACTGCATGATCTCCTTCTTGAGCATGCTCAAGTAAAGGGTCATTTGAGCCTCCTCGGATGTAGCACACTTGGGGCAGAACATAGCTCTCTTCGTGAAGATCTTGGTGATCTTCGTCACCGTGTCACACCCCAAAACCAAACAACGGCAGAAACGTTTTGGGGCGGAGGACGTCATGTACTGTATCACAACACAGAAATATAGTAAACAAGCAAACAACATCATCCGTTGCATTAATAATGTATTTTAATACAAGTGTGTTCTGTACAGTTATAGACACCAAAAATATGAATCAAAATAAAAGATGAGTCTTGTAAATGCTCCATCTTCTCAAAAGCTGGTATCGGTACCTGTCTACTGATGACCTGAGAATACAAGTTTCGCCGGGGTGGGGGACACTGGAGGGTGTGTTGCAGACTTCGGGCTCTTCGTCAGAGTCTTCTCCTATTTCCTCTTTGTCTTCGTCTTCATTTGGTATCGCTTTCTCCGGATTCTCTTCTAGATCATCTTCGGGCTCTTCGCCTATTACTTCTTTAGGATCCTCTTCAGGATTTTCTTTGTTCTAGCCACCATCATCCCAATTAGGAGAATAGAGGTCTCTCGGTAGTTGGGTTCCCTCCATGTTGTCCGTGCGAGAACAGGGGTAGAAGAGATAGTTAATAGATGTCTAATCCTATAATTACTTATAGGGGTGATCCTTATTAGTCACTTCTATAATCACATAGTGCATACCAACTATACATAATCTGAGATAAAATAGACCTTTGAATAAATGACTCTACTCTAAATCCACAACCAAACAAGGAACATGAAGTAGAGCAATAGTCATAGATTCTTAGTCTATAATATCATTGATTATGTATAACCTTAGCGTATGCACTTAGTCATTTTAGACCTACTAATAGGGGTCTTTAGTTTTCAGATAAGTTAGTTATAGGTCCAAAAAATACTCCTATAGTATTTTAAATGTTGGTCTTATGTTCTCGATGTTTCTTTGTAGATAGAGTTGGTAAGTTTTTAGACTTGTTGCAACACCACAACCATTCCTAGGTATATGATAATCACTTCTGGGTGAGACATAGTTGATCAGGCTATGTCATTCCCAGACCTGACTATACATCCCCAATCCTACTCGTACTGTTCAACAATCACCAATTTTGTCCCATCCCACCATGATACTGACCCTAGTGTGTATGCATGTGCTCATACTTTTTAACGAGAAACTATTTGTTTCTAAAAGTATAGTTATTTGGAAAAATGTTAAATCGAAGACTTTCAGTCCCAATGTATTTATAGTTTGTATATCTTATATGGTTCGATATACTTAGTTCATTATAAACAATGCTCTGATACCAATCTGTCACACCCCCAAACCAGAACGGCAAAAACGTTCGGGGGTGGATGACTTCATGTACAGTATCATGACAATGAGTATAATAGTGAAGAAAGCAAACACAACCATCATCAATATAATTGAAAGAGTTACATCATAGAGTAAGTTTACATGTTTCAAAATCAATTACATCATGATGACAAAATAAGTTTTGAATTTAACGCCTTAGCGTCCCGTCCTCGAAAGCAGTTGATTACCTGTTTAGTGATTTCCTAAGAATACAAGTTGTTTGAAAAGTGTCAACACAAAGGTTGGTGAGTTCATAAGAGTTTTAATTGAGAAATAAACAGTTTTCCTTGTAAAAGCGGTAAAGGGATTCCAGAAAATCCAATATTTTCCTTGAAAAGTGAGTTGTAAGTTTCCGTGTTATGAAATTGTGCATCCTAGAATTCCCAATAATTTCCTTCCATAACCTCCAAGTGTATATAAGTTATATAAAATTAAAGTTAGATAAAACGTCGAATGTAATGGGTCTGCCCTAGGCCCACAACCATACAAGGAAAAGGAAATAAAGCGGACCCACCGATTCTAAGTCAATCACGAAGATTCTATATAACTCTAGCATATACACTTAGTAATTATGGTTGAAAACTAACAGTTCCAGACAGAATGTAGTCTTAAAAACCAAAGGCCGATACTATGCCTATCATAGATCATCAAGTGGTGATAGTGGACATAAACTATACATATCATAATTCACCAAATAGTGGTAATGATAGTGAACATGAATTATGCATATTATAGTTTATCTAAAAGTGGTGGTGGTAGTGAACATAAACTATACATATCATAATTCATCAAATACTGGTAGTGATAGCGAACATGAATTATGCATATTATAGTTTATTCAAAAGTGGTGGTGGTAGTGAACATAAACTATACATATCATAATTCATCAAATAGTGGTAGTGGTAGTGAACATGAATTATGCATATTATAGTTTATCCAAATTGTTTGTAATGTAATGCAACCTAACTATACCTACTATAGTTAGCGTATTTGTTGGTAGTGTACACTTATTATGGTTTATTGTAATTAGTTGTAGTAGTGGCAAATCTTGGTATATGATTCATATCTTCAAGATAAGGTAAATAATATGTATTATCATTCACATGTATTCAATTAGTACTATCCTTGTCATGGTTTACCAAATGTTTGTATGTAACGGATGTAAACTTTGTTTTTGACAATTTTTTATTTCACCATACTTAATATACTAAAAACCCATTTGTTTTCTGATGTATGTCTACACACCACGACAAAATGACACATAATGTAATAATATATAATCACATAATGATACACACCTTGCTCAACAAGTTACAAGTTGTGAATGAAATAGATCATATTTATCTAGTGTTAAGCATGTCTTTTCTGTTCTTGGAAAATTTATTGAAAAATAATCAAAGGTCTAAATCAGAACCCTTAAACTCTGAGAGTTTGTAAAATGTGTCTAGTTCGTTCATAAATTTTATTATGATTTTTAGTGATCTCTAACTTGTGTGAAAATATCCATATTCACAGACTACTCCAGATTTGTTCTTGGAATGATAGGCTATTTTGTAAAAACACCATAAATCGTAGAAAAATCATATGGAAATGTGCAAGTAGTCATTTTAAAGTTATAAACCTGAGATATTTGCATCTAATACAGTTTTGAAAACTAAAATGTTTAAGTTGACCAAAACAGTCCATGAATGGAGTTAAACTTTCCTGATGAAGGTTGTTGGAAAAGTTTAGTTGTGTTCTTGGTGTTTTAACTTGTATCCCCCCCCCCCCCTTAGAACTTAAGAAAACATGAAAAGATAGGGGTATGAACTCACCTTATGGATTTTAGTGGATGGATGTTGAAGAAAGGAAGTATTTAACTCAAGAACACTTAGAATGTTGTTAAAATGATGAAAAATGGACTTAAGATGCAAAACTAGTCGAAAACCGGGAAGTTGAGGCGAAGCTGCGAGGCTTCTCGCATGAAGGAGCGAAGGTGAGAGGGTTCGGTCCCTCCTGGTGCTGGACCCGAAGGCGAAGTCAGGCGAAACGAGCCGAAGGCGAAGGTCGGGAGCAAAAGCGAACTTTGGGTTCGGGTCATCAGGCTTCGGTTTGGTAGGTTCGGTCCTTATAGCAGCTTCGGTTCTTCCTAGTTTCAGTCCGAGAGAAAAGGTTTGGGTTCAGTTCCTTGGTTCGCAGGGGCTTCGGGTCAGTAGGGTTCGGTCCCTATAGGGGACTTTCGGCTCTGAGAGGCTTCGGCCCAAAAGGATGGGTTTCGGGTCCTTAAGCCTATTTTACTCGATTTTACCCCGTTTTAAACGGTTTTTTACCTGGTTAAGGGTCGGGATGACCTGAGAGACTGTAAAAAGTTAAAGGAACTTTTGAGAGAGATTTGGGAGAGATTTAGGAAAGATTTCTCATACTTAGAGATTTGGGAGAGATTTCACATACTTGGAGAGATTTCTCATACTTAGAGAGATTTGGGAGAGATTTCACATACTTGGAGAGATTTCTCATACTTAGAGAGATTTGGGAGAGATTTCACATACTTGGACAGATTTCTCATACTTAGAGAAATTTGGGAGAGATTTCACATACTTGAAGAGATTTCTCATACTTAGAGAGATTTGGGAGAGATTTCACGTACTTGGAGAGATTTCTCATACCTAGAGATGTTTGGGAAAGATTTCACGGACTTGGAGAGATTTTAAATAGAGAGAGATAAAGTGAAAGAGATTGGGAGAGGCTTCTTTTGTGGCCTTTTTGAGAGTTTAGCTTCGCAACGCAAGGTTCGTAAACCCCGTTAAGCCATGCTTAAGGATCTTACACACTCCCGATGAGTATGCAACATTGTTTTATCGGTTTGGTTCGTTACTTACCACAATTTTAGGTTAAGGAAATCTAGGTATACGAACTTTTCAATTGATGATTTCTCATTAGAATAGCGAGTTGTATAGTAATTACCTAACGTAAGCACTAGTACACAATGGTTAATTGAGTCGACCGGTTTGACTTGTTGACTTTTACTTGACCGGAAATTGATGGTTGTCACAGTATAGTATATGTCCTTTCTGATTCCCATCATAGTGAGTTCTCTAGTGTAGTATGTAGTATGTATGAATAGTATGTATTAGTGTATGTTCTCTTCGACTCTCATTACAGTGTGTTTAGTTGCATAGTGTAGTGTATTGTTTACAGTATGTATTGACTCCTGTATGTACTGCCTCATTGTATGATACATTGTACTAGAAGTAGTAAGTAGTATATCACCAAACTATACCTATTATAGTTTACTAGTAAGATCATTTGTATAGCTGAGTGTATTGAAATAAGACAGGAAGCTTTTATGTCTATACATATACACATGATATATAACTAAGGATAAAACGACACTCCGACAAACAATAGGGGACTCTAAGTCCACAACCAAACAAGGAACATGAAATAGAGCGTATTATCAGTCCTAAGTCCTTCAAACCTCACTTATATAACTATATATGTATTGGACATGATTCGACATAATATAAGTTTAGAGAGTTTTGAAAGTAAAGATTTGGAAACTGAAACTAGTTTTATAAAGGGTTTAACATGTAAATGTGTTTAGAAATTATTTTGAAGTAGTTTTGTTGACAAGACAGTTTAAAGCATAGTAAATCCATTTGCGTACTAGTTATTAATCACATGTGATTGATATAATATCTAGTATGATTCAACTTGTATTCTCCCCCATAAAAGCATTTAAAAACATATAAAAGGTTAATTAAGGGGGTATGAACTCACCTGTTAGTGAGTGATGCGATGGTAGGATAGGTTTAGGAGGTTGAGTGTCAATTGTAGACTCGAGCAGAAACGAATCCTATTAACCATATTATTGTTGGGTTTTGAGCATTCTAACACTCCTAAGTGTACATGCAACCCTAAATACCTTGGATCTATGTTTTCTCTATTATACATGCAAATAAGAACTTCCAAGGTATTATCCTAATCTAGCATACATAACAATAACTATAGCAAGATAGAATACATACCTCTTTGATGTAGAAAGTCTTCATGAAGCTTGAGTGCCTAGTGCCCCAAGTGTGACACCTCAAATGGAATCACAATCATCAAAACACTTAGAATAGCTTGAGAGAATTCTTACAACTCATGAAATCGGCTAGCCCTCTCTAGAACCCTACTAGTGCCGATTTTGTCAAGAATAATATCTTTATATAGTGTTACAATTAGGGCAAACCCTAATTGTCATGACTTTCCATTTCCTTGGATCCATGGGTTCAAATACACCATGGAGCATCCATGGACCATCCTATGGGTTTTAGCCCAACTTGATTATCCATGGAGCATTAGCCCACTATACAAGTATGGATGATTTACACAATCAACCCATATATTTAATTAGTCTTCTTTTGATCACTTAATTAATCCTAGATTAATTCTTGATCAATACTAATTAAATAATCTTATTATTCTTATTATTAATATACTAGAACTTATAATATATTAATAACCATAAGTGTCTTATTTCTCTCATCCAAGTGCATGATGGTATGCAACCCAAATGGACCATGCTGGGTCGGGTCAAGTCTTACCAATTATAGTTATGGACTTAGACATTAATCCAACAGTCTCCCACTTGTATAAGTCTAAAACTATTATTGCGAATGACTTCAAGAACCGACCGGCAATCGTAGCTCTCAAAAGCTTCTGTCGAACTCTGACCTTGTAGATGAACTCTGACCTTTGTCAGTGACTTGTCCATTAGATAAGGGATCATATATTCCTCCATTCTAGATATCATATGGACTGAGACATGGATTATAATCATTCTCTCTGTCCATTTGTTGTTTCCCGATTTCCGATTTATGACGACTGACTAATTGAACAAATCAAATCAGTCCTGGCCCGGCCGAGCACTTCCATTTGTCATCATCAAATCATCGAGGGGCCCACAGATATCGCTTTTATCCCGAAGGTAAAAGGAATGGATAAACTTCGACTCATATGGCTTGTTCTACTACTTGTTGAATCATACACAAAGGCACGTTTTATAGCACAGAGTTACCAAATGCGGTTTCGTGCAATCAATGTACTATCAACTCATAGTAACAACTCATATCTCTAGGTTTGAAGAATATAAGATATTATCGTCTCATGATCACTCGTGATAAAATCCATGAAGTGATTCCAACGAGCGCGGCTTGAATCCAATACTCAGAACTTATGAGCACTCATGATTGCTGTAGCCTTGTCCAACACCTTAGACCTCTACAACCCATCATGACAGTCTTAATTCATATCTACTTCCAACATATGACCGACTGTGGATGGTTTGAATAACTTAGTCATTCCGGAAGAATAACCCAGTTTATTCGGGAAGTCAAAACATGCAAAGTGAAACACAATAATAATAGAATCCAATATGGTATCAACCCTTTGAACATAAATAAAACACCTTTTATTTATCACCATATGATTACACATTATTCATTGTATACTGTTTCAGCTATCAACTTTATTCTTGAATTTAAAACAATAGTTGTCCCATGCTCCAAGCATGTACACTATGTTTTCTTAAACACTAGTCATGCCATACACCAAGTATGCATACTATGTTTGTCTATGATCTTTACTTTG
Organism: Lactuca sativa; assembly: GCF_002870075.4. Taxonomy (NCBI): domain Eukaryota; kingdom Viridiplantae; phylum Streptophyta; class Magnoliopsida; order Asterales; family Asteraceae; genus Lactuca; species Lactuca sativa. The sequence continues at coordinate 182,892,751 of NC_056629.2, forward strand.
TGAACTAGATCAATTGAACATAACTTCAATGATTCTCTTTTCACACTCCCAAATCCTTACTGCAAATGCAAGAATTCCAAATTCATGCCATTTACTGAAATCTGTCAGATTCTAAACTTATATGCATTGATCCTCTTGTAATGATTATGCACAAAGTCATAAAGACTTGACAACAAACATTACAGATCATTCCAAAGGAGATCAACTCCTTGGAACCATCCTTCTTGCATTAAGTTTCCTTAATCTTACACAGAGTGAAAATTCTAACTTTGAAACATTTCCAGATTCCATTTTGACTATCACTTCTGAACAAGAGTTGCCTCCTTACAGATTATGTCAATATGGTCCTTCCAGAATTATCACTATACTTCCAACTGTCCTTGAGCAACCAATCTTTGGTAAACCTTAGATTGTCCTCGACAATTGTTTAATCCTTTTAGTCATATCCAGTTCTAAACCTTTTCCCTTCTTAATGCCCCAGGCATTTGGAAAATTTTAGAACGGATGATTATAGCACATGTAATCGATCCTATATCCGAAGCATATGGGACACGATTCATGATGTCTTACATAAAGACTAAACCAGTCTTTTGCTATAATATTTCCATTTCAATTTGCCAAGTTCTCATAATTCAGATTATGAAAAGGGATGCCGTAATCATAATCGAATTTTAGAACGCAAATAATGGACCCATATACAGAATTTCCTTATGTTGAGCCATTCCAACATGAAATTCATATATATATATATATATATATATATATATATATATATATATATATATATATATATATATATATATATATCCTTGACTAAATGATTAAAACCTCACGATCTAAGCTTATAGATTTGAGATGAAGTATAATTTCCTCTCCCTTAATTATAGCAAAACAACCTTTTCCCAATTGAAACTTTTTGTTTTCTATAATTAACATTGCTAGCTTGCAATACTTATCATAATTATCATGCTCCCACTAACATGATGATTATTAGCATAACACTTATGCTCCCACTAGCTTTGACATGTTCTCAGAAATCACCTGGACTTCTAGAAATCAATACTTCATTGAATTTCTTACCAAAGTTCAGATTTCTGATACTAGATTGCTTTGATAAAACTTTATCAAAATCATACACCTTTCCTTAGATAGCACACTTGTGTGTCTAAACAATTATGAAGAGGTATGCCGTAATCATAATGGTTAGACCTTTTTGCCACTTCTCACAAGTCCAGGTTAGTGTGCCGGTAAACCACACACGCTCCACTAACGACTTTGAGAATGCAAATATCACAATTGCTATCTAGCTAAAATCTACTTACTGAAAGTGCTTCCTCACCATCATTTTCATGAATCGGAGAGAAACCTTATGACACTTAGATTTTTAATGGTGTATGTGTTCTTATCCATGTGAATTGTCAAAACCTTAGTCACAGGACAAGGGTAATGACACATCCAAACTCATATGGACTGAACTCAATCTTAATTTCTTGCCACCTGGCAGCTCAAGGGCCTGCCATTGCTTCCAAGTTGTCGTGCAACCAATTGAGAACTCTAAGAACTCATATGCAAAGCCAACTTTAACTGGAATGGGCACAGAATATGTCAACACAAAAGGTTATAAACCTCAAGTCGTGTGCTAGTGAAGAACTTCAGGTTTATTCTTGATTAGTTCTTGAGACTTTCAAGACCTTTAAGACTCCCACTATCCTCTTGACCTATAAGACTCCCTTGTCAAATATCCAAGAGATAGTGTGGATTCTAATCAAGACAAACACTTCACACAATTGGCCTAAGTTGGTCTTTGTTTTATCCAAAACATCACAACTTACCAATTTCAAATGTACAAGAGTAGAAAACTTTTACTCTTACATTTGACAAGTGTTTTAACCTTCTTTTGAGACATGTCATTCAAGTTACAATCTTGGAGTATGACTCTAAGACTTGTATTGGAACGAAGTATGACTCATCTTCTTGATTTAACCACTTCAACAATTCAAGTTCCTCTTCTTAGTCATAATAATGCACTAAGATTTCCTTAGAGAACTAATTGTGCTATGGTTTCTTAATCATTAAGATGATCACAAAACTGATACTAAAGTACTCTCCCATCTTTTCAGATTTGAGAAACTTTTATCCTTCTGCCATTTTGATTCTTCTTATTCGCTCTGCCATACATTGGAACCTTTTCCAATGTCTTAGAGTTACACTTAAGCTTGTAAGTATAATCATATTTACTGAGCTTTAGTAAACTATGACGAATAGTCTTATCAATCTTTTGTGGTGGACTTGACCAGTGCACAAGACTATGTACTCGATCCCTTAATCCATTACTTGACCCACACATCCATGTGACCGAGTAATTAGTCTTAATTTTTCCAATACTTGAAAGTTCTCATTCATCATGCTATACAACTTGCATGATTCCAAGTTCCGGTCCAAATGAAACTTGGGTGATGAGAATCTTTCCTTATTTGGTAAATCTGGACATTACCACAAATGAAAGAATCAATTTCATATTTCCACTCTTGCTATTAATGGAATCTTATAAGCAACAAAAATTTCCATAGATGCCATTGTAAGGATATTTTAAAATAAATAAAATCAAAAATTTTCCTTTTATTTTAAAAACTTTGCGGAAGAACTTGTCCTTACAATCCTTATGAAAACTTGTTGTTATCTATTCCTAAGCAATATCTCATAACTCCTAAGAAGTAGCTCAAGAATCCGATCTTCAAACTATGCGATAGAAATCCATCTACGTGATCAGATTCAGCGTATTCTTTCATTAAGTTTCTTCACTTTTCTTTGATTCTTAAAACATCACCATGTGACCCAGTCACATCATGTATCAAGAATCTCAGAATAGAAACTTAACAGAGTTAGATAGTGGACTTTACCTGAAGTAGAGCCAAACTCATTGACTTTAACGTCCTTAGGTAAATCTGGCAGCTTCGCAACCAATACCCCTTCCTTTGGCAATCTAAACATATGGACCCTTTGATAATGGTACACGGGACTATCACAGACTTAGCTTTCTCTTTACCATTTGGTCAACCGAGTTGACTATGGCCGATCCCTTTCCATTGGGAAGAGAATGCTTTCCGAGATTTCCTGTGTCACTATTGTCAATGTCCATCAAGTTTTAAGAAAGTTGATCTTAGATAAGATCATTAAGGGTCTTGTCATAGTCTATTTCATAGGTGTCCCAAAGGAACTCACTATGTGACTTAGAAAGTTATTGAACCACCAACTTTCTCAAGACTTTGACACCCAACTCTCCCGGCTTGTCAATATGTGACTACATCTCCAAGATGTGCTCACACCTAGACCTTGCCTTGCCAATAGGGCTTGAGTGACCTTAAACTTTTCAAGAACTTGTGGGTTGGGGAGAATAATTGGAGGAGGTGAAAGAAGTATGATTTCCAAAGGACATCATCTTCATTTAGGAAACCTTGTTTCAAGAGATTTGGGAAGATCATAAATGTCTAAACCAGACATCTTTTGGGAGATATTCAAGATAGTTGATCTTAAGTCCTTAATATGACACCCAATATGAAATATTCAGGCTAGGACCCAACAAACTATTTTATAACTTAGAAGAGGTATGCCGTAATCCAAGCTATAAAATATTTGAAGGTAAGTGAATGACGATTCACCAATTTCCACCAAGATAAACGAAATGTATTATTAGGTTTTAATTGGTTTTGAAACTCCTAGATCTTTGAGATTCATTGAACTTTTCAAAGGCATGTTTCAATCTCGAGTGTGCCCTCCAAGTTTTGTGACTGGGATGCCGAGGATCACAAAACGAGGTGTGAAGTAACCATGCAAATCACTTGGTACCCTTAATAAATTACCCCTCAATCGATGTGCCGGTTAACCACACACGCTCCATCGATACTATGATAAATATTAAGTCACCCTTTCCTACCTTGTTAAGTCCAAGTTAGTGTGCCGGTTAACCACACACGCTCCACTAACGACTTAGACAAAGTGTAAAGTGTAATTTCATGGATTAGCACCTTATTCACATTTTTCCTAAGTAACTAAGATTGGGTATTATTAAGAGTTTAGTTACTTAGTATTTTTCATTAATACTTTTAATGAAGGGAGAATTCTAGTCCTGTCAAACCCGTTCGGCTAACGACCCTCCACCAGTCAAGCAAGCGGTGGGTGAGAGTGGACACCCATTAAGTTGCCATTTTATAGGCAACAACCTTATACCCACCTTATAGACCGGCTTCGTGAATGAGGCGTACTAGCGGTAAGACTGACTTTACTCTTATACATATATATATTATTAACTTATAATATTATAAAGTATAAGGGTTGAATTTTAACTTTTAAAATTCTAAGGGCTAACTTGGAATTAAAGTATTCATACTTGAAAACTTTTCAAATTCCAAAACTTGAGGGCAAGTTTTGAAACTATTCAAAACTAATTAATTCCATAACTTATGTGTTTAAAATAGTTTTAATCCAAAAACTCTTCAAGTTCCATAACTTGAGGACAAGTTATGGAAGACTTTAAACTAATAAAAGAACTAACTTTTCCTTTATTTTATAACTTATGGATTTAATTATGGTTACATATTTTTTCTTTTGATGAAGTGACTCTTGAACTTTCATAACTTGAGGACAAGTTATGGAGTCATAAAAAATTATTCAATGACACAAGACTCTTCATTTTGTAACCATTGCCAACTTTATGAATTTTATGAGTCTTTAATGTGACTCTTCATGTAACTTGAGGACAAGTTACACAAACACATTTTATACTCAACTCTTAGATTAAAATGGATTGAAAACAACTATTTCACTCAACATTTCTATTAATCTAAGCAACTCATAAGAACAAGATAATTCAAATCAAACTTTTTCATGTAATTAGTCTAAACCTTAAACTAATACAAAACATGAATCTATTGACAATTATCTTTGAAAATGGATTAGCATGAACATTACCACATCAAAAACAAGTTTATAAGTTCAAAAACAACTTAGGGTAATGTTTCTAGTCCATTTCTAGCCAAAAACCTCGAATATATGCTGTCTAGGGCTCCTACTCGGCGAGTGGCATCAACCTACTCGGCGAGTAGGATGATTTTACTCATGTACTCGGCGAGTTCATCAGTGGACTCGGCGAGTACAGTGCCCAGAAAGCCAGAAAATCGAGTTTTTCAGCATTTTTCAGCAATTTGCATCAAGTATAAGAGAAAGCAAGCCTAGGCTCTGATACCACTGTTGGGTTTTGAGCATTCTAACACTCCTAAGTGTACATGCAACCCTAAATACCTTGGATCTATGTTTTCTCTATTATACATGCAAATAAGAACTTCCAAGGTATTATCCTAATCTAGCATACATAACAATAACTATAGCAAGATAGAATACATACCTCTTTGATGTAGAAAGTCTTCATGAAGCTTGAGTGCCTAGTGCCCCAAGTGTGACACCTCAAATGGAATCACAATCATCAAAACACTTAGAATAGCTTGAGAGAATTCTTACAACTCATGAAATCGGCTAGCCCTCTCTAGAACCCTACTAGTGCCGATTTTGTCAAGAATAATATCTTTATATAGTGTTACAATTAGGGCAAACCCTAATTGTCATGACTTTCCATTTCCTTGGATCCATGGGTTCAAATACACCATGGAGCATCCATGGACCATCCTATGGGTTTTAGCCCAACTTGATTATCCATGGAGCATTAGCCCACTATACAAGTATGGATGATTTACACAATCAACCCATATATTTAATTAGTCTTCTTTTGATCACTTAATTAATCCTAGATTAATTCTTGATCAATACTAATTAAATAATCTTATTATTCTTATTATTAATATACTAGAACTTATAATATATTAATAACCATAAGTGTCTTATTTCTCTCATCCAAGTGCATGATGGTATGCAACCCAAATGGACCATGCCGGGTCGGGTCAAGTCTTACCAATTATAGTTATGGACTTAGACATTAATCCAACAATTATGACATATGTATGTATCCAATTAGTGTTTGAAACAATCCTTTATTGAATTGGGACCACCTTAGGGGCTAGTATACACTTATATTCAAGTGTTACAATCATATATGATTGTGTATAAGGGGTGTACGGCTATACAAGGGAATGTATGGTCAAAATACACCTGTGTGTGCGGCCAGGATGTGTGTGCGGACGCACACTCCTTATGAAGTGTATCAAAACATATCTTTAGGCCTTAGGACTCATCTAGGAAGGTTTCTTACTTCATGCTCTATCCTTATATGGAGTTCATTGCCATTTTGGGATTTAAAAAGGGTGTGTGCGGCCACTATGAAGTAGTGCGGCCGCACACCCTTCATGAAGATGATGAACTCGAGTTTTTTAAGCATATCATCAAGTGTTCTTAACATATAACCAGGTATAACAAGTATATACATGTTATAGAGGCATGAAATGGGTGATTAGGTTCCAAAACTTAGTGTGTGTTCATGGTGTTCTTGAAGATTCACACCAAAAATGTGTTCTCATGGATCTAAGTTGGGAAGAAGAATAGTTATGGTCATGTAATAGTCAATCAGGGGATGAATCACTTACTTGTTTGAAGATTGGAGTGGAGAGTTGGATGATACTTGAGATGATTCGAGTTCTAGCTTTGAAGAAGTGGGAAAAAGTGTTCAAAATGACTAAGTGTGGTATATATAGGTGGGAGTGTGTGGTTGGGATGGGTGTGCGGCCGCACACACCTGTTTGTGGCCGTACACTCTAGTGTGCGGCCACATACTCCATTTTTTGGAGTGTTTGGCCCTATCTTGCTTGATATGCATCATGTTATCGTATTTCTAGGTTCCTACCTTAATTTTACTAGGTTTGGAACACTCAAATAGACCCTAAACAGTGTTAGAAGCTGGTAAAACGAGTCTAACTTTGATTCAATTGGTCTCTTATACAAGAAAGAAATTTCGGGTTGTCACATCATCCCCCCGTTAGAGGGAATTTCGTCCCGAAATTAGAGTTTAAGCGGTAAACAGATACAAAAACTAAGGAAAAAGATGAGGATATTTTAATTTCATTTGATCCTTGCGCCCCCATGTGAATTCCGGTCCTCGCTTGGCGTTTTAGCGAACCTTCACTATTGGGATGCGACTTTGTTTCGTTCGCTTAACCTTACGGTCCATGATCTCTATAGGTTCTTCCACGAAGTTGAGGCTCTCGTTGATCTCGATCTCTTCGAGTGGGATTACAAGAGTCTTGTCGGATAGACACTTTTTCAAGTTGGAGATGTGGAATGTAGAATGTAAGTTACTGAGTTTGTGCGGTAGATTGAGTTTGTAAGCTACTGGGCCGATTCGAGCAAGAAACTCAAAAGGCCCTATGTACCTTGGATTTAGCTTCCCACGCTTTCCAAAGCGTATAAAGCCCTTCCAGGGTGAGACTTTCAAAAGAACGTGGTCTCCCACCTGGAATTCCAAAGGTTTCCTTCGTTTGTCTGCGTAGCTTTTTGGTCGGTCTCTAGAGGCTTTCAATCGTTCATGGATCTGAACGATCTTCTCTATCGTTTACCGAATGATCTCCGGACCTGTGAGAGTGCTTTCAGGAACTTGTCCTTTATCTAACTGTGTGTCACCCACCTCAACCCAGCATAGAGGGGATCTGCACTTTCGACCGTAAAGGTCTTCGAATGGAGCAACCTTTATACTCGTGTGATAACTATTGATGTAGGAAAATTAGACAAGGGGTAAATGAGTATACCATGCTTACGCAAAATCAATCACACAGGCTCTCAGCAGATCTTCCATTGTTTGTATCGTTCTCTCACTTTGTCCGTCAGTTTGCTACTATATTGGCCTTACCCGGATGATAACGAATTTCACATTCGTAGTCATTGAGTAGCTCGATCCACCGTCGTTGCCTCATATTGAGTTCCTTCTAGTTGAATATGTGTTGTAGACTTTTGTTGTATGTAAAGATCGTGCTTTTAGTACCGTACAGGTAGTGTCTCCAGATCTTTAGAGCAAACACAACTGCTCCTAACTCAAGATTGTGTGTGGTGTAGTTCACTTCATGTGTCTTCAGCTGTCTTGAGGCATAGGTGATGATCTTACCTCGTTACATCATAACACACCCGAGTCCTTGATTTGACGCATTGCAGTAGACTACGAAGTCTTCTATTCTTTTGGGAAGGGATAGTATCGGTGCGGTGCACAAGTCTCGTTTCAACGTTTGGAATACTTTCTCTTGTTTCTCTCCCTAGTCAAAGGCCACACCCTTCTGGGTCAACGTTGTAAGGGGTTTCACAATTCGGGAGAAGTTCTGTATGAATCTGCGGTAGTAACCAGCAAGGCCTAGAAATTAACGAATTTAGGTAGGCGTCTTTGGTGCTGACCAATTCTCAATGGCCTTAATTTTAGAAGGGTCCACGTGGATTCCTTCTTTATTGACCACGTGTCCTAAGAATTCGACCCTTTGGATCCAAAATTCGCATTTAGAGAACTTCGTGTAGAGCTTCTCTGTTCGTAGGGTTCCTAGGACTTTCCGCAGATGATCACTATGTTCCTCCTCAATTCAAGAGTTGATAAGTATGTCATTGATGAAGACGATGATGAACTGATCCAAGTAAGGCCGACATACTCGATTCATCAGATCCATGAATACTACAGGCGCATTTTTCAATTCGAATGGCATCACTACGAACTCGTAGTGTCCGTAACGAGTTCAGAAGGTTGTCTTTGCAACATCCTCCTCTAACACTCGCAACTGGTGATACTTGGACCTCAGATCAATCTTTGAAAAGTAAGACGCCCACTACTAGAAAAAGGCCTTTTACGACGCTCATTGCGCGTCATAAAACGCTCAGACGACGTGCAAATGCGTGTCAAGGAAGGCCATGTCATAAAGAGAGACGAAGCGCTTTTGCGCGTCGCCTATAGACGACGAGAATTTACGACGCGCATTTACGACGCGCGGTTATGACACGCAATGCGTATCAAGGAAGGCCCTGTCATAAAGGAAGACGACACGCATTTGCGTGTCGTAACCTTACGACGTTCGTGTTTATGACACGCAATGCGTATCAAGGAAGCCCCTGTCAAGAAAAGGCCATGTCATAAATGAAGATGACACACATTTTTGCGTATCATAATTTTAAATGTTCTAAAAAAATATTTACAATATCTAAATTTGATGTCATACAATTCATAATAGAAATAAAATATCATATACAAAAAATACAATCCATTGCATAAAATTTAATGTCATACAATTCTATTTTTTACAATATCTAATTTTGCATCTAATCTACTCTCTACATCAAATTTCAACTAAATAAAGTTGCATCTTGCCTTTCATTATTCTTTAAGACTAATGCTCCAAACAGCTATTATATGGATAAGAAGTTGTACATTGGCCCATCTCACTCAAGAAAGACTTAGCCAAATTCAACGCCAAGTCTTTACTGCATCTTGCTGATAATGCTGCAAGATTTGAATCAAGTGGCTTCATATTCCTTTCTTCCACCAACTTTACCTGATGCACAAAATACACAGAAACAAAAAAACATTGTATAGGACAATCCAAAAACACATTATAAGCATAACAGTCAGTCCATGGACTTACTGTGGATCAATAATTGCAAACACCAAAGTAATGAAAACAGATGTTTGTTGGCCACACAACACACATAACAAATGTAGCTGAAATGGCACATCTAATGAATCAGAAAAGAGGTAATGTGATCCAGACTTGTTTTCCTTGTCTATAGCAAATGAAACAAAGATGCATTGATTTTGAACTTATTTGTTGACTTGATAGGGAAATTTTTCATAAAGAAGACTATTAACAGGGAAACATCCAACTTAAACAATTTATCACATCACATCACATATTTGGCAATGTTCCATTCAAATTGGGATGAGTATTGACCTGTGATCATCCGAGATAGACACCGGTTTTGATCCATCCAAAGACCATGTAATATGGTATATAGAACCTTCATGCCCATCCAATCCAATCCACATACTGGGACAACTTTGTACTCAGCTCTCTTTGATTTTGATCCCATAGGATTTGGAGTATCTACTACTTTCCAGACAATTATCTGGCATGACAAATTTACAATCAACAATCTCATCATGTTTAGAAACTAGTTTTACTCATGTATCAGGCAGGTATGTATCTATTATCTAATAGCCAGCTAAACTGTTAATATATTTAACCAAACCTTATGTAGTTATGTGTATTTAATGATTTAATCCTTTGAGATATGGAAAACTGAAATCGTGAAAGATGCTTACATAGTTCAAGTACTGACAGCACCAAATGTTGGCAATATTGCAGTTAGTCCCTATAAGATTGTTTAGTATATATGTTATTATTTATAAAACCAAGGGCAAAAAAGGAAAAGAGTATAATCTTTTTACCTTCATCTCCTCTGTTTATGAATAACAAGAGATCATCAACACACACACAAGCTCATGATCCTCTTCAACTTCAACATTTTCAAGCATACCTTAAATGCAGGAACCGAAGAACTGATTACATTCTTGAGCTGAACAACAAGCAACATACTTTCAACCCTGCAACTGCAAATCTGCCAAATTAGAGAAAACACTTTTACTAATCAAACCATACGATGTTGATAGAAAAGTTAAAGCAGGATACAATTGCACATAATTTGTGATGAAAAGAGAAAATATTATAGCCACAATAAGTAATAGAACATATATATGCATATAATTACACCCACCTTCTTTTTAGTAGCCTAGATGCGATAATAATATGCAGTGGTGAATTCCAGGTCATCTGCTTCCTCTGTCCAAATGATAAAGAACATGTTCATGTGAAATCATAAAGCTAACTGTGAAATCAAATGATGACTTATTACAGGGGAAGTGAACTTCCTACCACTGCCAGAGACATCATTTGATGTTTGAGAGATTGTTGTTGTACAAAAAAAAAAACTATAAAAGCTCACCAAACCATCCTTTTGAGTTAGCACCTATCCAATAACTTTGTGCCTCACTTCATGGTCCTTCATCTTTACGAGTCTCTCCACCACTAAACTATAACAAAACATCACCATCTTTGGTTACAATCTCAATTCCCTCCTTTATATGTGTAACGAACCTAAAAAATACAAAATTAACCTTAAAACATATAAAGGTAAAAAAAATCAAATTTTCTATTTATTTAGCACACCAATAACTATAAAAATATATACCTTCAAATCTATGATTTCTGTTTTTTCCATCGACATGCCATAAGGGAGGGGGACGGTTTCGTTCAATGATTGGGGGAGCTTCACTTGGAATGTGGCAATATTGATGAATCCCTTCAAAAGAAAGATGTTCAGGTGCTTCACAAAACGTGCCAAAAAATAAATGAATTTGTATTAAAGAAAGCGTCTTGGAAATTTACAAATTTGGCAGCCTATCATTGTTCAAGTGCTCTTAACTGTGTTGATCTGCTGATCAATGAACATATCTTATCTCCTTTGAGCTATTCAAATTTGAAAGATTCAATTTAACTTATTTAATTGAATATTTTAGATAATCTATCCAAACCACAACAATTAATATTTCTGCTTGCATTCCACAATAAATATATGGGATAATCTATGACCGCATACATATATAAACAATAAAACGTTTGACTATTACCGATTTAGTACTAAGTATTTCCATTTAACTCAGTCACATTCACTCAATCGGATATGTAACTCTTAACCGACATTATGTAGCAATTACAAGTAAAAGCAGTGAGCTAAACATCAAAACAATAATCAACTTATTTGTCAACAAAAGTAGAAACATGAAACTCAAAATTAAGTCAGTGATCATGTTCATACCTTCGAATTATCACATCAAATAATAGAATCAAAATTAAATGCACGCACCTATGTACAACTCATCCTTTTTCTTGAGCATATAATTATAAGCCTTTTGAACCGCCTACAACTCCATCACCAATCTGTCTGCAGCAGCTTCCCTTACTGAACCATCACAAACTATTACTTGTTCTAATCTTCTCAACTTCTTTGACCTCCAAATTTGCTAGAACTGGCTTCACTTCAGCGTTATCACCCAACCTTGTGCATTGCTTGTAGATTAATAGAAAGCGCCTCAGTCATAGTGGGCTTTTTCTATTTCAATTTTTCCTATAAAAGACAACTTGTTAGCTAAAAATTATAATCAAAGTTAATGATAGCAAGAGGCAACCGATTCAATTTCTCAATGAAGATGAAACTCAATCCTTACCTCTCTGAGATTAACCCATATATGGTTACGTGTTGTAGGTTTGCTTCAGGAGGAAATATTTTTAGGTTTGTGTTAGGATATGTAGAAGATTGCTCTTTCAAGCATTTTGTCGATCACTTGGAGTGCATATATGCTCTCTTTTTTCTGATCCATTTACTTTAATTGTACATTTATAACCATCGAAAACAAATGCCAAAATCACATACTTTAAGCATCGATTCATTGTAAAATATAAAATAAAACATCAAACTGAGGTTCAACAAAATAACATTAAGAGAGGGGTAGAGATTTTCGAGATGATCTACAGGGGATGAAGAAATAAAGTTCTTCTGTTCAAAAATAAAACCAAACAGATTCATCACTCTCAACATTTTAAAGACAAACATCAAGTAGTTAAACACAAATTTTAAACTGAAATTTAATCAATATAATGAAAAATCAGAAAAAACATACTCACAGTAGTAGTCGTGGCGGCCGTAGTTGTCGACTCCGTCATCATAAACTTTTTTGTTGAAGAAATAGGAGATGGTAGAAGCGTCCTTTTCATAGCATAGTAACACCTAGGTTTTATAGAGAGTAGCAGGGGAGAAAATGAAAGAAGATATTACTATTTCAAATGTGTTATGTTTGATTAGGGTTTGCACATAGAAGGAAGTGAAAGTCGATCGGAGAGGAAGGGGTTTGTAGAGAGAAAGAAGGGAGAGAATGAAGTCGATTTGGCGGGTGTAGAGAGTAGAGAGGAAGAGGAAGCGGGTGTTCAAAATTTTGGGGGATTTAGTTTCCCCCCTGAGTCCCAGAAACGCGCGTTTATTAGAATTATAAAGCGACATTTGTAGAGGACGCCCTTTTTATTATAGGTGCCCTTCGTGTTTTTAATATTTTTACATGAGACACTAATTTAAGGGCACTCAGTAATGCGCGACCTAAATCCTTAAAATTTTTGAAGAGATGACACTTTTTTAATGTCGCTCTCTAATGCGTAACATAAATCAAAGAGCGTCGTGTTTTGCACGTCGTAAAAGGGTCTTTTTCTTGTAGTGGCCCCTTGCAGTTGGTCAAACAAATCGTCTATGCGAGGCAAAGGGTAATGATTTTTAACCGTTAGCTTGTTGAGCTCCCTGTAGTCGATGCACATACGAAATGATCCGTCTTTCTTCTTGACGAACAAGACAGGTGCTCCCCATGGTGAGAAGCTTGGTCTAATAAAGCCCTTGATGAGCAGTTCGTTGAGTTGACCAGACAGTTCCTGCATCTCAGTTGGTGCTAGGCGATAGGGTGATTTGGCTACTGGGGTAGCTCCCAGAACTAGGTCGATTCGGAATTCGACTTGACGTTACGAAGGTAACCCTGGTAGTTCTTTTGGAAAGATGTCGAGGAAGTCGTGTACCATGGGGAGGTTTTTCAGGTCTTTGGTTTCTTTGCTTGTATCAACAACATGTGCAAGGAATGCATGATATTCCTTACGTAGGTACTTTTGAGTTTGAATACTTGAGATGATGCTAAGGCTAGTGTCGGGTTTATCGCCATAGATAATGAGAGTCTCGTTAGACGGAAGATTTAGGCATACAGCCATTTCATAGCACATAATGTCGGCACGATGAAGGCTCAACCAATCCATTCCGATGATGACGTCGAAACTTTTAATTGAGACCAGCATGAGGTCGATAAGAAATGAATGGCTATCTAGAGTTAGAGTATATCCTATGTATTTGCTATTAGTACTTTCTGTCTTCCCATTAGCCATTACTACAGTGAATGGTTCCTTAAGTGTGTGTGGTTGTTGTTTAAGTAAACGGGCGAATTTCTGATTTACAAAACTTCTCTCCGCTCCACTATCAAATAGTATGCATGAAAAAGAGTTTTCAAGGAGAAACGTACAAGTCACCACCGTGGGGTCAGCAACTGCTTCTCCGTTTCCATTAGCCCGAACTCTTCCCACTCCACCAACATTTCTTGTTTTAGGGCAGTCCCTTTTGTAGTGTCCCACTTCGCCACATCCATAGCATGACTGAGTCACACCAGCACTAGGGACCTGGTTGATTGGCCTTGCTGGGGATTTACAGAAGTGGACTGTATGTCCCTTCTTGTTGCAGTTGGAGCACTACAATTCTCGACAAGGTCCATTGTGGTGGAAGCTGCATTTGTTGCACTTAGGCAAGTTTCCAGTGTACTGCTTTGCTGGAGCAGCAGCGATAGGTGTTATTGCGGCATGAACTGCCACAACCTGCTGCTTTTTTGCAACTTTTTGCTTCTTCTTGTCATCCGAGAACTTCCCGCTTGTTGTCAGCGGTTTTGGAGGGTTCGGGGACGGCTAGGTTTGTTGTTGCAGATGGGGTACAAACCCCATGGTCAATGAGACGTTGTGCCAATCGCTTGGCACTGTCGAAGGTAGTGGGGTTTGAAGCTAACACATTCCCCTGAACCGGAGGCAACAGCCCCCTGATATACCTCTCTATCTTCTTTTCCTCTGTGTGAACCATGTTAGGGCAGTGGGACACCAGTTCGCTGAACCTGGCGGTATAAGAAACTATATCGGAGCCCTTCATGGTTAGGGTCCACAGCTCTTGTTCCAACTTTTGGATTTCTCCCCTTGGGTAGTATTCCTCGATCATCAGGTCTTTTAGAGTTTCCCAGCCCATGTTGTTAGCCCCTGCACGAGTGAGTGACTTGACATGGTTGTTCCACCATGTCAGGGCTTTCTCCTCAAAGGTGCAAGCAACAAACTTGACCTTACTCGCAGCCAGGCAGGAGCAAATCTCGAAGATCGACTCCGTCTTTTCAAACCATTGGGAGAGGGCAATGACTTCACCAGTCCCTTTGAAGGGTTTTGGCTTACAGTTAGTGAAGTCCTTGTAGGAGCACTCCCTCGAGCGCACAAGGAGTTCACCTTGAGTAGAGTTAACAGGGGTTCCACCTCTGCTGGCATCAGTGGAGTGGTATTGTGCCATGGCCACTGCCACAACCACAACTACTGCAGCGATTAGAGCTGCTGCATCGTATTGCGGAGGAGGTGGTGGTGGAGGTGGAGTTGGAGTAATCGGAGGGTTACGCATTGTTGATTTGCGAGGAGGCATCCTTCAACTATAAGTTTAAAGTAAAGATCTATATGGTAGTTAGAATCAATTGTGAGCATAGTGAGAGTGATCCATGGGCTAAATTGCCATAGTCCAATATAGGGCCGGCAATTCTCAACACGACCCGCGACACGACACGAAATAAACGGGTTTGGGTTGAGTTTTTCAACATGCCAACCCGTCAACCTGCCAACCTGTCAACACGTTTATTAAACGGGTCATATATGGGTTTCTCAAAAAATAAATGGGTTGACCCGCCAACCCGTTTATATTTTTAATTAAAAAAAATATTTTTTATTTTTAAATGTATTTATATTTTGACTTGTGGTCCTAACTCATAAGGTCGTAAGTAAGTTTGTAACAAATTGATTTTCCTCATTTTTTCCCTAAATCAAATGGCGTATCAGCGTATGTTTGTATGAGCGATTGAGGCATTGAATATGTTTCTATGAATGTTTTTAATTTTCATTTGGATGTTTAAGCCTTTAAGACTTAAGTTGTTAAGTCTCTAAAATTCAGATATGTTTGCATCAACCATCAAGAATTTATTCATGTTTAAATGTTAATTTTATTTATGGAATCTGACCTACGAACCCAAATCTAACCCACAAACCCGCCAACCTGTGAACCCGTATAAATAAATGGGTTCGTGGGTCATATATGGGTTTATGTTCCAAAACCGCCAACCCGTGACACGCCAACTCGTGACCTGTATATTTAAATGAGTCGTGTTTGGGTTGACATATTTTGACCCGCTAACCCGCCAACCCGCGACACGCCAACCCGAACACGACTCGATTGCCAGGCCTAGTCCAATAGTTGAATGAGTGTATGTTTTGAAATAGAATACAGTAGGTGAGTAGAGAGACACAAGGGCACAAATTTTTCCAATAGATTAGATAGCTGCCTATATTACTGGTATTATCGATGTAACGAGTTTGGGGAAAAATGACCTAACAGTAGGTATTACTTCACACCATAATGAAAAAGATCGACATTTTTTAGATTCCTAGTTAGAGTACTTGAAGAGTAGGAGTATTTTTATAGACAAAAGCTTCATAGAGCATAGTTAGGGAAGGCTATTCCTTGAGTCAAAAGAAAAGATGCACTAAACATCTGCTACTGGCGACGGGCATTCCTCGGGCGTACCCTAAGGTCTGCCAGCTGACGCCCCATTTCGAGAAGGTGTCGCTCGTAGACTCTCTGGCGAACCCGGAGCTCTATGACTTCAACATGAGTCTCCGCTAGTGCTTGCCGCAGGGTCTTGTGGTCCGTTGCAGACCTCTCCCGAGCATGCTCTAGGTGGCTGGTGCAAATGGAATGCATTCTTACATTTGCATCAACCTCCGTGATGCGTTGGAGAGCTTTCCTGCCCTGGATCTCGTTGCGGGCAACCCTTCAGACCAGGATTGGCAAGACTCTGTCCGCTGATCCTCCTTCACTGGTGTCATAAAAGCTATGGTCTCCATTGAATGACATGGGCTGATTTTGCTCTTCACCCCATGTTTCTATGCATTCAACCCATGCAGGCGTCGGGCCTTGAAATGCCTGACGGGGGTTAGGATTCGGGACCGGGGCCACAGGAGGTAGGTTGTTGACTTATGGCTTGGAGTCTGAACCATCAGAAAAACATTCAGCGAGGTGATCATCCAAAGGGATTGGATGGTCATCTTCCGGCTCATAGTCAAGCCATCCAACATTGCCTCGATTCGGGAAGTACGGGTCGCCAGGAGGATGGAATCCAACCATGATATCTACGTGAGAAAAGGGGTATAAGAATCATATACATATAGACGTACTATTTAAGATAATTGTAATATAATATTTATTAGTTACTTCAATACTTGCATAGTGCATACTAGTTATATGTATTCAAGACAAGATAGACCTTCGAATAAGTGACCCTAACTCTAAACCCACAACCAAACAAGGAACAAGGAGTAAAGAAAAGATCACAGATTCTGAGTCTATGACATCCTAGATACATATAACCTCAACGTATCCACTTAGCAACTATTGACTTAAAAATAAAGACCTTTTTAGTTCTCAGTCAAGTAATTATAGTAACACAAATACTCCTATAGTATTTTAGGTTTATGTTCTATTCTAATGTTTTCATTGTAGTAGTGTTGGTAAGTTTTTAGACTTGTTGCCATATCACAACCAATCCTGGGCATATGCTAATCACTTCTCGGACCAACATAGTTGATCTGGCTATGCCACTCCCAGAACTGACCATACATCCCCAAGCCTACTTGTGACATTCAACAATCGTAATACTTTTGTTCTGCCCTAGTGACACTGATTTTAGTATGAATGCAGGTATATATATACTTAGTTAAATATTTTATTATTTAAAAGTATAAACTCTTGATCAGAGTATTTTAATCCCATTGTGTTTATAGTTAGTATATCTTTTATGGGTTGATATACTCAATTCACTATAAACAATGCTCTGATACCAATCTGGCATACCCCAAAACCAAACAACGGTGGAAACGTTCTGGGGCGGAGGACGTCATGTACAGTATCACAACACAGAAATATAGTAAACAAGCAAACAACATCATCCATTGCATTAATAATGTATTTTAATACAAGTGTGTTCTGTATAGTTATAGACACCAAAAATATGAATCAAAATAAAAGATGAGTCTTGTAAATGCTCTATCTTCTCAATAGATGGTATCGGTACCTGTCTACTGATGACTTGAGAGTAAAAGTTATTTTGAAAGAGTTTATCCGCATTAAAGCTGGTGAGTCCATAAGTATTTAGTGTCGCGTTTTGTATGAAAAATGTTTGTAAGTGCTCGAATGTGAGAGTATGTAAAATGTTTGTAGTGACTGTTTGTATTTCCTAGAAAACCCTATGTTTTCCATTAAAAGCATCGTTCTACCAAGGCATCAAGTGTAATGCATGTTTGTTCATTGTAGGAGTGCGTATTTTTCCCAAATGTGACTATTATTAGAAAACATAGTTTTTTTACATTACTCTTTATGTGAGGAGATCACAAAGTAGATATAAAGGGAAAATAATGAAGTATCGTAGTGTAATAATATTATAGTTATTTTTGTACTAACTACCTTAATCTAATTGTTAATTAAAATATAATGTGATATAGTTGCAACCATACTAATTGACTAGGGAAAATCACGACGCTGTAATACGTCGAACAGTAATGACATCTGTCACCCGAAGATCTGCCGATCCCACTGTAGCTATCAGTAAGGTGTAGGATTGTCAATCCAATATAGATATATACACAAATTCACGTTCTCCCTCCAGAAGATTCTGGATACAAGATGAGCCACGACAGAGATGTCGTGCCCCAAAGTAGTGCCTCACATTTACTGCATAGTGTGTATATAGTGTATGTAATAGTATAGT
Source organism: Lactuca sativa (assembly GCF_002870075.4). Lineage (NCBI taxonomy): Eukaryota > Viridiplantae > Streptophyta > Magnoliopsida > Asterales > Asteraceae > Lactuca > Lactuca sativa. The sequence continues at coordinate 182,911,460 of NC_056629.2, forward strand.
ATATGTCCTTCCTGATTCCCATCATAGTGACTTCTCTAGTGTAGTATGTAGTATGTATGAATAGTATGTATTAGTGTATGTTCTCTCTGACTCTCATTATAGTGTGTTCAGTTGTATAGTGTAGTGTATTGTTTACAGTATGTATTGACTCCTATATGTACTGCCTCATTGTATGATACATTGCACTAGAACTAGTAAGTAGTATATCACCAAACTATACCTAATATAGTTTACTAGTAAGATCATTTGTATAGCTGAGTGTATTGAAATAAGATAGGAAGTTTTTATGTGTATACATATACACATGATATATAACTAAGGATCAAACGACACTCGGACAAACAATAGGGGACTCTAAGTCCACAACCAAACAAGGAACATGAAATAGAGCGTATTATCAGTCCTAAGTCCTTCAAACCTCACTTATATAACTATATATGTATTGGACATGATTCGACAGAATATAAGTTTAAAGAGTTTTGAAAGTAAAGATTTGAAACTGAAACTAGTTTTATAAAGGGTTTAACATGTAAACGTGTTTAGAAATCATTTTGAAGTAGTTTTGTTGACAAGACAGTTTAAAGCATAGTAAATCCATTTGCGTACTAGTTATTAATCACATATGATTAATATAATATCTAGTATGATTCAAATTGTATTCTCCCCCATAAAAGCATTTAAAAACATATAAAAGGTTAATTAAGGGGGTATGAACTCACATGTTAGTGAGTGAAGTGATGGTATGATCGGTTTAGGAGGTTGAGTGTCAATTGTGGACTCGAGCACAAACGAATCCTATTAACCATATTATGACATATGTTTGTATCCAATTAGTGTTTGAAACAATCAATTATTGAGTTGGGACCACCTTAGGGGCTAGTAAACACTTATATTGAAGTGTTACAATCATATATGATTGTGTATAAAGGGTGTATGGCTATACCAGGGAGTGTATGGTCAAAATACACCATATTGGTGTGTATGCGGCCAAGATGTGTGTGCGGCCGCACACTCCTTATGAAGTGTATCAAAACATATCTTTAGGCCTTAGGAATCATCTAGGAAGGTTTCTTACTTCATGCTCTAGCCTTATATGGAGTTCATTGCCATTTTGGGACTTAAAAATGGTGTGTGCGGCCACTATGAAGGTGTGCGGCCGCACACCCTTCATGAAGATGATGAACTTGAGTTTTTCAAGCATATCATCAAGTGTTCTTAACATATAACCAAGTATAACAAGTATATACACGTTATAGAGGCTTGAAAGGGGTGATTAGGGTCCAAAACTTAGTCTGTGTTCTTGGTGTTCTTGAAGATTCACACCAAAAACGTGTTCTCATGGATATAAGTGGGGAAGAAGACTAGTTATGGTCATGTAATAGTCAATAAAGGGATGAATCACTTACTTGTTTCAATATTGGAGTGGAGAGTTGGACGATACTTGAGAGGATTTCGAGTTCTAGCTTTGAAGAAGTGGGAAAAAGTGTTCAAAATGACTAAGTGTGGTATATATAGGTGGGAGTGTGTATCTGGGATGGGTGTGCGGCCGCACACTCCATGTTTTGGAGTGTTTGGCCCGATCTTTCTTGATATGCATCGGGTTATCCTATTTCTATGTTCCTACCTTAATTGTACTAGGTTTGGAACACTCAAATAGACCCCAAACAGTGCTAGATGCTAGTAAAACGAGTTTAACTTTGATTCAATTGGTCTCTTGTACAAGATAGAAATTTCGGGTTGTCACATCACCGACTCAGTACCCTACCTCAAATCCAGGTACATTGGGCCAATCTATCCCTTTCTACCAGCGACACATAATGGGAACAAAACATCTTAGAGAACTGCTACCAAGACACAACAGCTCTCTGCTCAGCAGAGTAGGAACTAGTAGCGAGCCTCCACCAATCCTTGGATCTAACCCTCAGAAGGTTTAGAGGACACCTGACCTTCTGGTCAGCAGGACATGAACACGTGAAGAAGCACCCCTCCACATCAAATAGCTACCTCATGGCCACAATTGGATCCTGAACTCCATTGAAATTCGGGGGCTTCGTATTATCGAAGTCCCGATACTAAAAAGCCCGTCCTGTCCCAATACATGCAGTCACTATGGCTACGAAGGCTGCAACAGTAGCCGTCCCAGCAATGGCTATGTAGTGATCATCAAATAACTCCATCATCGTGATCTTGATAGACCCGAACATCTCTAAAATCTAACCCCGAACAATAGCAACCACCTCCTCACGGATGATCTCCCTTACACGGTCCTCTGTCAATGTTGGCCCACCCTGACTGCCAGCTCCCGATTCGGATCTAGTCCGGTCTCGAATCGTCTTGTAACCTCCATACCGAAAAATGCACCAGGAAGATATCAAACAATTCACATAAATAACGAGGAACCAACTCCCAATGAAGCCCTAAGGGTTGTGACTTCCTTGTTACGCATACAGGTCCTGTGCTTTCAGTAGTATGGTCTCATACTACCTTCCACACATACCTGTGTTTGTCTCGAGGATCATCACAACACCCTAACAATACTCATAAGCATAAACGAATGTGCAATCCTCACTCCTAGATGAAACTTAACATCTCACGACTGGCCGGCTAACCTGACACCACTTAACCATGAAACTTTCACCAACCCTACAACACTCGCGTATGCTAGCCATAAATAACACTGGACCCTATAGACTTTCGAATATCTGATCCTACCCTAAGCCCTTCATCAAACAAGGACAAGAAATAAGGCCAAACCAAACATTCTCAGGCTATAAGATCTTAGTTATATATAACCGTGATGCATACACTAAGCAATTACAGTAATGATGTCATTTTCATAAAGAAAAGGTCCTAGGCTATCAGGCATCATATAACCAGACAGTTATATCATCCAATTCCTGAAGATCCCTAGCCTATTACTAGCATGTTCTTCTAGCATATCATAGTATCAAGAAATAACATGGTATTTTGGGGTCTACTTACTGGCTCCGGCTGGTTGTACACATCACATCCTCCTTTAGTATTTTGAAAATCATTTTGAAAATATTTTCCTTCGCTTGAGACTGGATTCACACGAGTGTTCCTCCAATTCACTAAAACCAAGGCTCTGATACCAACTTGTAACATCCATAAAATTCATAGAAGTTTTAATCTTTTTCAAACATCCAAAGACCACCATTTATTACAAATTGTTTTCAATATAGTTTGCCATCAGAGTAATCCCAGAAATCATAACATAAAATACAAGGAGGTTCACGATCAAGCCTTCGCCTTCCCGCGATCATCCGAAGTACCTAAAACAAAATCCACAACTGTAAGCCCAAAGCGTAGTGAGTTCCCCCATAATACAAATACAATAACAACACACATATAATAACAACATACTATGGGCCCAATCAACCATCAGGTTGGAATGCCAACATGTTATGGATCCAGTCAACCTTTGGGTTGGAATACCCTCGACCCTCAACCATCGGGTTGGACTGCCCTGTCATGTTGGCTTACGCACAAAGCAGAGAAGCCTCAGCCACCAATCAAATATGTGCACATATAACAGATAATCATATAACAATATACATGCAATCAGACATATCTAATTGGCCACTAAGCATAACATCATCCTATCTTCCAGGATACCGATCTAACAGATCATAACAACATAACAACACGCATAACAAAATATCAATCCGTTGGGCCGGAATTGGTGCCATCGAACCACAATTATAGTGAGGAAAACTCACCTCTCAAGTAGTGTTGAACCGGTAAAAACCAACTCCAAGACTCAGTTATGGACTCAACAACCTACAACCACCATATAACCATTCTATCAAAACCTCCAAATACCCAAAATGCCCTCAAAGTCACACTTGGTTAGTCATGGCTAAAGTCAAAGTCAACAATCAAGGTTAATAGCCAAGATCAACAATCTATGTTGACCCAACTCGTCAAGTGCATCTATCGACTCGTCGAGTTCCTTCAGTACTTAGAAAACAAGAAAAAAAACCCGAACCAACTCGCTGAGTTGTTAGAAAAACTCATCGAGTTTCTACAGTATCTAGAAAACGGGAAGACCCGATTCAACTCGCCGAGTTGGCTAGGCAACTCGTTGAGTTCTCTTAGTCTTAAAGCATTCAGCCAATTCCCAATTGGATCTAGTGCCACAAACCATAGATCTGGTCTTTTAGAACTGAAATACCACGTAAAGTTGCTAACTTTATGTCCATGAATGGCATCAAGAGGCTAAAACACTAAAACCAAGCTTATTAAGGGACTTAGAGCATGAAGGAGGGCCAAGACTTGGTAAAGTTGGAGACTTTAAGTCCATGGAGGCCATGAGATGTCTGGATCTGAAGTCATAGCCTCATAACATGCTCAAGTCCAAGAATGGTCCAAAAATGAGCTAATAATGGCCAAAAATTTCAAATGAAGAGATCTAGCAAAGGGATGATCAAGATATCGACTTTATACCTCAAAATGACTGCAAAAACAATGAAAATCCAGGATTTAAAGCCTTCCTCTGAATCAATCCTCTTCAATCTTCAAGTTCCTTCCAAAAGAGCACCAAAAATACACTCCAAGCACACACACTCAAAATGAGAGATGATGCGCAAATTAGGGTTTCTATGGACTGAGGGGACGATAAGGGAGGCCAACAATGAGTCACAAGGTCTTTAAATAAGGTGTAAAACCCTAAAAATTAGGGTTTCATAAGCAGCCATCAACTCATCGAGTTTTTCTCAACAACTCATCGAGTTGAGAGCTTCCAACACGTCGAGTCTGAGGTCATCAACTCGACGATTTCCAAAGGATAATTTGTCTTTTAAGCCATAAATCTCATACTTGAGAGTCTGGACGTTACATTGTTAATTGAACCAATGATACTTGCACACACACCTCTCTAAACCCGATTAGAATGTCCGACACCAAACCCACCTCTCTCCTATACAAAGCCTTAATAAGAGTAACCCATATAGAGTTAGACTCATTAAAGAACCACCAACACCATTTATAGGAAAGGGCATTATTGAAGGCTTTTAAGATCCTAACATCCAACCCACCTTTTTGCTTTGAGTTTAAGATGAGGTCCCATTTCACCCAACTTGACGATAATCCTAAGAATGCTCACCCTAAAAGAAGTGAGCTTTCATTGACTCCAACAAACGAAGAGCACCTCTCGACACCTTACACATAAACATGTAATTGATACCGCCCCCCCCCCCCCCCCTCCAAAATGGATTTCAATAAGGTTAAGCGACCCCCAAATGAAAAGTAGCTTAACCTTCTTGTTTGATAATCGTTTCCAAAACCTATCTACAGTCACCTTCCAATATCTCAATCACAACATATTATCTCCAACAGGTAACCCTGTATACATAAAAAGTTGCACTACAACATGCCACAGTCTAAATGGATATCTGATCAACATTATGATCATCCCACTCACCTAAGAACAAGGCATCATCAACATAAAAAATATAAGACATACTCCTTTCCCCGTACCCAATGGCAACACCTCTAAAGATGCCATGAGCTACCACATCCTCTATAGCAATGTGCCTCCTCCGTAGCAATAATGAAAAGGGAAGGAGATAAAGGATCCCCTATCGTAATCTTCTATGTAGCTGGAACTCCTCCGTAAGGCATCCATTCAGAACAATTGAAGACCTGACGTTCCTAAAGATAACACGAATCCAAAGACTGCTAAGTATCACCAAATCCTATAAACTCTAAAACCTGATTAATACACTCCCACATGACATCCATACACCTTCTTAAATTTCATTTTGAAGGGCAAATTTAATTAGTTGTTTATAATTGGTTCATTCCTTTTCTGACTCCTTTAATAGATTATAAAATTGAGTGGTTAAAGTAAACATCTACGATTCGTTTAAAAGGTCATCAAAAATTTCAAGAGAAAAAATGTTACTCCCTCCGTCCCAAAATTATAGTCCATCTTTCCTTTTTGGTTTGTCCCAAAATAATAATCGACTTCTAAAAATAAATAACAATTTTACCAAAATACCCCCTCATTATTACTTAACCAACTAAGCATTTAATGGAACATTAAATGCAAAGTAAGGACAAAACTGTCATTTTATTATATAAAGTTAGTGGTAATTAATTGTTTTTTTAATCTGTGTGTTTTTTGACTGTGGACAATAATATTAATACGGAGGGAGTAAAAAAAAATCACATAGCTAGGGCCGACAATTCTCGACACGACACGCGACACGACCCGCAACACGACACGAAATAAACGAGTTTGGGTTGAGTTTTTCAACACGCCAACCCGTCAACCTGCCAACCTGTCAACACGTTTATTAAACGGGTCATATATGGGTTTCTCAAAAAATAAATGGGTTGACCCGCCAACCCGTTTATATTTTTAATTAAAAAAAATATTTTTTATTTTTAAATGTATTTATATTTTGACTTGTGGTCCTAACTCATAAGGTCGTAAGTAAGTTTGTAACAAATTGATTTTCCTCATTTTTTTCCTAAATCAAATGGCGTATCAGCGTATGTTTGTATGAGCGATTGAGGCATTGAATATGTTTCTATGAATGTTTTTAATTTTCATTTGGATGTTTAAGACTTTAAGACTTAAGTTGTTAAGTGTCTAAAATTCAGATATGTTTGCATCAACCATCAAGAATTTATTCATGTTTAAATGTTAATTTTATTTATGGGTTCGTGGGTTATATATGAGTTTATGTTCCAAAACCGCCAACCCGTGACACGCCAACCCGTGACCTGAATATTTAAATGGGTCGTGTTTGGGTTGATATATTTTGACCCGCCAACCCGCGACACGCCAATCCGAACACGACTCGATTGCCAGGCCTACACATAGCATTATTGCATTTGGCCATATTCCCAATGAATTAAACTGTTCAACCGACACATCACAATATCTTTTTGAAATTAGGTTTAATTTTCCTGGAAACATAATTAAATATCTAACTTGTATTGATATAAAACAAATAATTTAAAATATTGAAAGATGCTGGTGGTCAAACTGAGAGTCTCATTGAGATTTGAACATAACATGTTATAGAGCATTTGTGATTGGATTTTTTTGGGGTTTTTTCTAGAAGTTTTTTTCTATCATAAAATGTTTATGAAAATTAAAAAAAAAAAAGTTAACTGGATGATTTATTTTTCAAACTTAATAAGTTTCTTGATAATTAACAAATTATTATCACGAAATTTTTTAATGATTTGATGTGTCTTATAAGTTTTCAATCAAAAATAAAAATTAATACAAAGGTTTTAAAATAACAAATTGAAAAATATTCTTTTATAGAGATAAAATAAGATTTTACATTTTTTTTTAAACTCTTCAAAAAAGCTATCATATATTCCCATTACTTGTTAGGTTCTATCAATATAAATCAATACATGACACATGACACATGACACGTTAGATATTTATATATGTATTGTCATAATGTGTGCACGAATATGCATGTACGCATGTGCCACAAGACCCACAAACCTTAAGTCATACGGACTAAAGATGCGTTAAATTTAATGCATGTTCAAGCTAATTATCTTCAGTTAAATATTATTAATGTTATGTTATTATCTTATTTTATAAATTTAATAAAAATATGCAAGATTTAGGACATTTAAACATGTAAATACTTTGAACCAGATCTCCTTTTGTCATCAAATATATACAGTGTATCTAATATTTTAAACTTAAAAAGGTTGTTTGTTTTTATTTTTCCATAAACTCATGACTCATGTATAAGAAAAATAGATGTATTAGTAATAATGTCGGTATAAATAATGATTTTTTTTTCATAAGTTATAAAATCATATAAATATTACTTGATATGGAACGTAACAGATTATAAACCTAAAGAATTTTAATTGTACACAATACTTTTTATTAAAAAAAAAAAGTAAAGCCATATTAGCTTTATGTAAAAGTTGGAAATTTCTAACCTTTTTAAAAAATCATTTTTTTTTCTAAAGAAGTTAGTTTTTACCAAATATTTTTGGATTTATTAACTTTTAAAAATACCAATAAATTAATAAGTTATTTTAAAACACTCATAAACATCGGATGTTTATTTGGATGGATCAGTTTAATCCGATCCAATCAATTAAATCCATATTGATTTCAATTTTTAAAATATGAATTTGAATAATACAAACTAGATTTAAATATGATCTGAACCAACTAAATTATAATTCGATTTGGTCGGTTTTTACGATTCGGATTTCAAAAGGAATGACATTTAAGAAAATATATAGCATGAATATTTGTCACTCTAAATAAAAATAAATTGTTTAATTGAGAATTAAAATCTACGAACAACTATTCAATATATATATATATATATATATATATATATATATATATATATATATATATATATATATATATATATATATTATAATTTAATATTTTATAAATAAAAACTTTTGAAAAGTACATATTAAAGTATTTTATTGGGCAATACATACTAATCTCTTTAAAAATATAATTTAGTAAACTAATAAATAATTAAAAGATGTATATTGAAAACAAATATATATAAATAAATAAATAATAAATTTTTATTTGGTTTTTTTGGATTATTCGGTTTTAATTTTATAAACCGTAACCAATCTGAAATCCAAAATAATAATTCGATTTTGTTGAAAACTCATCCAAAAATCTAAAAATCCGAACCAAATAATCAAATCCAAATTGTCTAATTAAACATTCAGTTTTATCCGTGAACAACCTTACCCCTAAACGATGGCGTTTAAGTTGTATTTTTTTTTTCAATTTTGACCTGATTTGTTTCAACTAGAAGAAGAATCCTAATGATATAGGTGTAAAGATAGAGTTGGTTTGGAGTTGTAGATAAAAAGAAAAGATGTTGAGATTGGTTGAAGGTGGGGTCACCCCATTAATACATAGGAGGTGTAGTTTCCAATTCAATTCCACTTTGGTTCTACCATATCTAACACAATCTTAAATGGTGCATTATTTGTCTCCTTTTTGTGGGCCTTTTCTCCACTTACATCATTGATGTTGGGGTTTCATCTCATACCTAATGTCTCTTGCACAAAACATTGCATATACACCAAACATTTCCTAACATACGACTATTACGTAGTATTACGTGTCATCATTTATATAAGTTATTAGTCTGTTATATATAGTACTTTTCAATTTGTTAAGAATTTTGAATCAATATCTTGTGTATTTCATAAATATCTAAAGAAAACTTAATGTATTATTCGTTTTTATTTATGGATTACCCGATTCTTATAAGTTATTTACTTTGTCAGCTATAATATTCTAAAGTGGAAATGAATTGACGATTGAGATTTTGGGGATATGGTCCATCCTACTCAGCAACCTCTATGTAGTAGATCTAAAGATAATTGTACCATCATTTCTTTAGGGCCCACCCATTGAATAATTTACTTGTGGGAATTTTGCCTATATAAACCAACTCTCTTTCTTCATTTCATCATTGTGTACTCAAATTCTCATCTCAATTCCCCCTCTTTTTTCACATCCATTTCATTTGCTAGATGGCTTCTATGATCCAAGAAAATTGGGCAACCATCAATGGCCAAGATGGTTTTGATGAGTTCGAGCCATTGGAAATCGATGACACCCTTTGGATGTCAATTCTTGATGAACCACATGTAGATGATGAGTGTGATGATGAGAGATTATCGAATGTGATTCGGTCTTTAGAAGCTGAGATTAATCCAATTGTGATTGATGAAAGTGATATGAGTTTAGAGCTAGAATGGAATGCTGACTGGGAGGGTAGTCATCAATTTTCGACCAGTCAGAATGTTTCTAAATCGCATGATCTTGATTATAATTGGATGGAAATTGATGATATGTACATCCAAGGGTATGAAGATGGAATTGGTGGTATAATAGAGTTTGGTGGTGTTAAAGATTTTTCCCAAATATCTTATGGAGTGGATGAGCATGTTTATGGTGCTTTATGGCAAGAAACTAATTGAATGATGCTCCTAAGGGGTGTTAATAGTCCAATATTTAAGTTAATGGACCTTTTTTGTAAATGAACTTGTAATGTTTGAGGGTTGCAATTGCCCTTTACTACATCAATTAATTGAATATCAAAAAAATAGTTACTTAGCTTCATTCATTTTTATCCTAACTTTTATTTCTAATTAGAAGAAATAAGTTGAATAATTTCATTATTTTTATATTACTTTAAAATTGATTAAGGTTAAGGTTTATAGGATGTCGTAATTTCATCCCCTTGTTCACCTTCCTTTAAGTCAATTTTTGCTAAAGTTTGCAAAGCATATATTCCGTGACTTTTTCTATTATTGTCCTATATATGTAGTCTAAAAAAGATTCACCACTGTTGTTCTTACTTTGTTGTAACACGTTATTTACAATAAATCATAAGATTCTTAATACAAGAGAAATTCTTCTATAATACATGATAAATTAAATTGTTTCTTACTTTTTATGCCTACAAATGTTTCTACCTAGTAAAATTATAACAAGTGTTATTATTTCATATTTTTTTTAACTAACTCATTAAATCTATCATTCCTAATAAATAAAGATCTTTTTGCCACACGTCACATTTTCATTTATTTTGCCACGTGTAATTTTGTGGTTATTTTAAATTAATTCTTATTCAACATGTCATTTTATGGTTTTTTCATTTTATTAAATTGTACATAGTATTTATATTCAATAATAAATGCATATTAATTTCATTAATGATTTTTTTTTTTAATTTCAAAATTACCAAATTAAAGATTCATTAATTTTCTTTATTTATTTATTTAAATTATTTGTTTAAATTTAAAAGAGAAAAAAAACACTTTAATTTTTGTAATTCAATATTTTTCTCATTTTTCTTATAAATTCATACTTTTCAAATGTTTAGAATTTTGTATTTAGTTTTTTTTAAATAAACTCATGTAATACATGGATCTCACACCTAGTATTTGAGAATATATCATACTATAAAATTAAATTGGATATCTCTTGTCATAATTTTAATGAATAGGAATATTTATATGCATAAAAAATATAGGAGGTAATTTAATTTCTCTATATTACAATATCATTGATTATTGTCCGACGATGTAAATATATTTATAGATATCTTGCTTTATTATTTATGGAAATTGTCTGCCGTTCAAAAAAACAATTATGGAAATCGTGATATATCTAACGAAATACAGGATGGAGGTTAGAAACTATTAAGAATTTATAAAATATTGTTGTCGGTTCGAAAAGAAAAGTATCATTTATTGACAAATATGGATGAAAGATAGTGATAAGAGATTCTTATTTTGTATGACAACACATGGCAAACAAAAAAAAAGTTTCTGCTATGGTGGATTATACATATATATGACATATTGGAAACCAAGTAAATATGGTGACCAAGTTTATTACTTGGGGACCAGATAAGAAGTTAGGTTGAAGCACAATTTGTAGATTCTAGTACATCTTGTGACGCATGAAGCTCAAACTTTTAAGTACGAAAATAAGTGATAATCTTGTATAAGACAGTAGGGCAGGTTCAATTTTATTTTATATATATATATATATATATATATATATATATATATATATATATATATATATATATATATATATATATATATATATATATATATATATATATATATATATATATATTGAACAATAGAAAAACATATTAGAAAAACACTAGCAAAGAGCTAGTCAAAAACACCCAAGCAACATCCACAAAGGCAAAAAGGGAAAACTTTACATAACAGCTAAAATAGGATTTTGGAGCCACAAAATCCACCTAAAACTCTTCTTAACCCTATTAGAACACCCGATAAACAATATATAAACTATATCATAAAAAATATGACTCTTATTTTATAACTCTTATTCCGTTGATTTTTTTTTTCAAACACAGACTTATTCCTGAAAAGCCAAATATACCACCACATCACAAAAAAAACACCTTCCAAAATATCCTTTACCCCCTTCCGTAAATGAAGATCAATGAACCAAGAACTCCAATCATCGGTGTTGGTTCGTTGATTTTGCATAGTTAGGATGGGATAAAAAATTAACGATCCAATGTTCATACCATTTTTATATAGCTTGATTATTAAACTTCTAAACATGAACAAAATTCGAATCAATCCTTTTATATGTAAATGTGTTTATATTTAGGTACAATGACAAAGTAAAATTTAAAATGTAACACTCAACGAAAACCAATGTGCTAATACAGTCACCGTTTGTGAAAAAATATCATCATCAAAAAATAGTCTAAAAACTTGGTTAATCTCGTCGAACATGTCCAATTTAAGGAGATCATGGTCAGATTTGACAATGTTCGGTGACCACGAATAGCTTTGGTCTTCACAATCCACATATTGGACAAACCATATCATCAAAGATCATAATTTCTAGCATAACAATTATTAAAATTAATTATAAATCTCAATGTCTATATAAACATCTTCCTCAAAAGGGCATCATGGGAAAACTATAAATACTTACAATTATATATCTTAGCATCTGTTAACTACTACTTTTAGTATATCAACCATGCCAAGATGAAGCAAATCCAAATCATGATTCAGTCATTTAGGAATCAAAAGCCATGAAGCATACCACAAACACAAAGATACTATAATATAATACTCAACGGCAAATTTGCCTCTTTTTTTTTTTTTTTTTTTTTTTTTTTTAATAAAAAAATTCTTGCGTATAACTCAAACTTTTAAAGACATATTTTCATCATGACCATCAACATCTTTCATTAAAGAAACATGATATTCTTAAAATTCTCCACTTAACCACGTCTTTCCACGTAAATGCCCATTTCTTGTCTTTCTCATCCTATAAAAAAAACATTAATATAAAAAACTTTATTTTTAACAAGAATATATAAAAAAAAACATTAATATAAATAACTTTATTTTTAACAAGAATATATAGATACATAAATCTAAGATTTTATATGGAAAAATTAATTGAAAACTCACACATGTTGGGCGTTTTTTAGTAACAGAGAACTGAAATCTTAAAATATGAAATCAGAAATATTTTCATCTCTTATTGTGAATCGTTATAATACTATTTCGCTTCTTCTTTAAGAGCTCGCTGCCAAGAACTGAACTCAAAAACTTGAACCGGTTATATTGCTCCAAGAACTGAACTCGAATGAGCTTCACTCAATGTCTGAATTGGAAGTTTGTTTTGGAAATCAGAAGCCGGCGAGAAGTGAAAATATGAAATACTATAATGGTAACCGATTAGGCTTGGGAGGGGGGGGGGGGGTGTTAGTGGTGTTGAGTGCACCAAACTCCACCTCAGCCAAACACTATTTTCTTCATTGTAATGCCAAATAAAGGGAGTGCAAGAAATGGGGAAGAAGAAGGTTGTCGAGGTAAGGAGAAGAAACGGGCAAGAAGAAGGCAAAGAAGAGAGAGCTTGACAGAACTTCACTGAGTTTGGCCATCGAACTTGGCATGCCGAGTTGGTGGCCAGTGTTCCCCAAGTCCAAATCAGCTTTGTCGAGGGGTGTCGAGACCACTCCCTCAAGCCTTATATTGTTCTTGGCCCCTGGACTCGACAAATCCTTGATTTCAACTTAGGTGTGTGACACCTTGATTTCAAAAATTGTCTTCCTTCAATTTAGGCAATTAGAAGTGCTTTTCATTTTGTTAGTCGCTTCTTTGCTCAGGACATGCACTAATGGGTTTTAGACTATACATCATTCCTATGGTGTACATGCAAACCCTAATAGCTTTTGGATATAGTTTGTCTAATGAACATGCAATTGAATATCCAAAGCTATAAACCCTAGATCTAGCATGCAATTAATCATATTAACATAAAATAGGGTTTAAGTTATTACCTTGATTGTTATGTAGCAATAACAATCTCAAATCCTCCTTGTAATGACTTTAGAAAGCTTAGAGTCACAAATGTCACTCCTCTAATGGTTCACAAACACCAAGAGCAAGAGGATGAAGAGGAGAAGAGAAGGAGGCTGCCCAAAACGTGTGAAAACCCTAAGGAACATGTACACCACGTTTTTGGGGCTTAAGGGTCCTTTATATACATGTAGGCTATTAGGGTTTTGAACTAGGAAACCCTAAACTGACTGCTTAAGCCCTAAGCAGCCCATGGACCCTTCTTTAATAAGCCTTGGACGATTTCTAATGGATTTCCCCATAGAATTCGTCCAACCTTATATTATAAGGTAATCCATAGCCCAATTGCAATTATCTTATAATTACAATTCCAGTCCCTTAAGTTTAATTAATCTCTTTTAGCAACAAAATTAATTATCAATTAATTCTTGACTAATATTAATTCTCCTTTAATATATTATTCTCATAATATATTAATAAATCATAATTAATCCTTTCTCTCCATAATTCATCCTATCAAGTTGCTTTGGTAAAGGCAACCCAAAAGGACCATGCACCATCAGGTCAAGTACATGCCAAAATAGTTATGGACTTAGACACTAATCCAACAATGCACTTCACTAGGCTAAATATTATTGGTAAACAACTAACTTTGGCCTAAATATTATATGCATACCCATAAGAGCTGATGAAAAGTTGATGCCCCTTGGTCCATTGCTGCCCTCGACAGTAGTTGACCAGCTCCCCTTCCCCCTGCCTTGGGCCGATCCTGTAAGTAAGTTCAGACAGGTCTTTGAAAGTTACAACATGGATCTGTCTAAGACCAACCAATGAGTCCTTAGGTAGTCTAGACCGATAATTTAGAACAGGTTCCTAAATTAAGAAATTTAGCAGTTCTAAGTTTGAAGTATGTCTCCAATGATTATATCTTAGCTCGGTTTGGTCTTAACCGGGTCGGGTCATTCCCCGATGACTATAAACAACTAGCCTATCCCCCCCCCCCCCCACCACCAAAAAAACCTTACCATATAAATACTTCATACTCCCCATCAATTTTCCAGCTCATATTTTATCTCTTTAGAAATACAACAATCTTATAAATCTTTAATTTTCTAATTCATCTCTCTCTTATAAATAAGGTCATTCAAGTGAATATAGTTCAAGATAAACCATATATCTTGAACCATATTCACTTGAAACTGTAATATCCTAAAAATCAAAGTAAAATCTTCAATTTTTCAAAAACAACCCAACGACCATAATTGTTACAAAACATTGTTTCCAAGAAAAACAATCATAATTAGAGTATCCCAAAATCATATACCAAGAGGATGTGCACGATCACGTATTTGTTTTCCCATGATCGTCTAAAGTACCTTAAATAATAAACTAAAACTATAAGACAATGCTTAGTGAGTTTCCCATAAAGTACCACACACAACGTATATAACATATACAATCATGCACGTTACGTCCAATCAGTCATCAGACTAGAATACCTTTGGGCCTACAGCCATCGGGCTGGATTACCCCCGGCCCAATCAGTCATCAGACTAGAATGCCACTATACAACTGTAGCACCTGGTTCCTGGTACGTAAATCTTATTTGAGTATTTCTCTTCTTTTTAGCCTTGGACTCGGCGAGTCATAGGTTCGACTCGCCGAGTAGATACGGGACCCGGGACACGTTTAAGTTGGTGACTTGGCGAGTCCATATTCCGGACTCGACGAGTCGCCGCTGTTGGATGAAACCCTAAGTTTCAGGGGTTTGCACCCTATTTAAACTCTCTTTCCGCCCCAATCTCGCCCCCATTCACCCTCAGAGCCCTATATCTCTCTCTAGCCTTGTTCCTTTGTGAGTTTGAAGTGTTTTTGTGGTGTTCTTGAAGTTTGGAGGAGAAGGAAGAGTGAATCAAGAAGAGGAGAAGAAGGCCAAGAATCTCTGTGTCATTCCAACATTTCCCCTGAGGTATAGCTCGTTACCCCTCTGTTTTTAAGCTTATTGTCCCTTATAGATCCATTAAAGTCCTCTTTGAGCCATTTCCAAGATTGTGTATGTTTGAGGGTGTGTAATAAGCTTATTGACCTTTAGATCTAGGCATGGTTGAGCTCCAGGAGCTCAGATCTACTGTCTTTTTGGAACCATATTGCATGAAAGCCCTAGATCTACCCCTTTTGGTGCATTTTGGACCTTAAAACCTTCATGGTTGTCTATTTACACATAAAGTTGGACACTTTTCGTGATAACCAGGCCCTAGGAGCCCAGATCTATGTATGGTATGAGCTAGATTCAAGCAGAATCGACCATATAGTAATTGCATGGTAACGACTCGACGAGTTGTTCATCTGACTCGGCGAGTCGGTCCGCAAGTCTCCGAGTTTGTCCCCTTTTTCGTAATGTTGAGTGAGCAGTGAGTCACGGGGTGTGACTCGGTGAGTCGGAAGCTGAACTCATCTATGGAGGAACTCGGCGAGTCAATGCCCTGACTCGGCGAGTTCAAGGCAATCTCCTTAGATCAAGAACAGACTCGGCGAGCTGTTCATACAACTTGGCGAGTCTTAGCATAAGTGTTCATCGGATGAAGATGAACTCGGCGAGTTGTTCATAAAACTCGGCGAGTAGGATGAAGGACTTGGATATCAGTTTAGAAGAAGAACTCGTCGAGTCATAGCCTGACTCGACGAGTAGAAACGGGACTCAGGACAATCGTCTGGGTAGGGACTCGGCGAGTTGGAGAGCCAACTCGGCGAGTCGGGTCAACTAAAAGTTGACTCTGACTTTGGCATTAGGGCATGATCAGGGGTAAAATGGTCATTTTACCCAAAGGAAAGTTAGCAGTGTTTGATTGAGTATGTTGTGGGAATTGCAGCCAGAGGATTTCCGGAGCAGCAGCAGCAGCAGTAGACAATGAGTTCCCGATCAGATCAGCAGCTACTTCGAGCTGAGTTACCTTCCAGTAGCGGTGGGTCTAAGGCCACAATGCCGACCCACCAGTAGGTGACGTATGATAGATGATTGTCTCTGTGATATCATCTATGTTTGCTACTGCCTGATATGTTATATGCTAGCATGATATGCTATGTGTGATAGTAATAGAGTTCGGTTGTTAGGACCGGAGGGTAGTCAGACACCCCAGATATGTCTGATAATATGTTATGTTATGATACGCGATAGTAGTAGTAGTAGGGGGTGAAATAGTCCCCGAGGTTCGGTCGTTAGGACCGAAGGGTATTCAGCACCCCAGAATGGCTTGACATGGGTAGTCAGCACCCCAGAATGGCTTGACACGGGTAGGACGGCACCCCAGAATGGCCGCATGGGTAGGTCAGTACCCCAGAATGGCCGTATCGGGTAGTCAGGCACCCCAGAATAGCCTGGCAGTATGTATGTTATGTGTTTGTATGGTATGTGGTACGATGGGGGAACACTAAGCATTGTGCTTACAGTTTACAGTTTTGGTTTCAGGTACCTCTTCTTCAAAGGGGAAGGAGCTGGTGTGGTAGCGGCACATCATGCACACACACTGGTTTCCGCATTTACGAGATTCTTTGGGATTTATACTCTGATATTTTGATGGTTTGTATGATTTGACTTTTAGACCTGGTCTACGTTGTGTTATGGTTTGATCAAACAATGTTTTTAACTGTTGGTGTTTTCTAAAGTAATGTTTTTAAAACGAAATTTTTGGACGTGAAAATTGGGTCGTTACAAGTTGGTATCAGAGCCCTGGTTCGAGGGATTCAGACTCACCTTCAAGGGTGTCTGAACTCAGATCGAGGGATTAAAAGATTTTCTAATAGAAAATGTTTTCGAAAAATTGAGAAAAGAGTTTAAGAAAGAACGAAGTGTGTGATGTGCGCGACCGACCGAGCTCAAGTAAGTATTCCCCAAAGTACCCATACAAGTTTATGTTATGTTTATCAGCTTTTGTAGAACAGCATGCTAGAATAGGACTGAGGATCTAGGAGTGATGCCTTATGTGCCTGCTTTATGTGTTCCAGCTGTATGAGAATTGCATGCTAATATAGAGTAGATAGCAGTAGGGTAGCCTGTTAGGGTTGTACCTGATAGTATGAGTTAGCACTGTGTGCTAGTTCAGTTTCTCTCTATGAGAGCGGAATCGCTTGAGGTTGTTTCCCTAGTCTGAATGCTGCTTTCTTCGTGCTATGTGGGACTCCGAATAATGGGAATTAGCCATTAGGCGAATACGTCACGTCACATGTGATCAGGGTTGAATAATCTTAGAGTACCGAATTTGATCCTACTGCGCAGCTCTTGTTTGAGTCCAACCGTTGTAGGGATGAGTCGGGTACTCGAAGGATTATCTGAGTCTCGTCGCGTGTGATGGTATTCGGGTGATGGCTAATTGGCATTACAAGGAGGCCTGCATCAGCTAAGGACTGGATCGAGTAGAGCCGGAGATTTCCTAGGGCGAGCCTGGGATGAGTATAGTAGTGATCAGCCTTAGTGGAAGGGATCTGGTGGAGTCGAGGCAGTCCTTGAAGAAGGTACAGATAGATATGGAAGGTAGTATGGGCCTGTACTACTGAAAGCAGAGGATCCGTACCCGAACCAAGGAAGGCCAAGATAAGACCAGGGAACTTGTAAGTAGTTGAGATCCCTCAGGAAGTATCAGTATCACTAATGATTGTTGTGATGTATTGCAGAATGGTGGTACTTCGATCGAGGCCGGTAGATGGCGGTTTAGGAGAGGGGTCAGGTTCGGGATCAGGTTCCGAGCAGATAGATGAGGGACTACGCGAGTTTATCGCGTCAGAGATCACCAGAGGCATCCTTGAGTCGACCCCCATCCTCTTTGGGTCGATCAAGGAAGGGATCATGGAGTTGATGGAGGATCGCCTTCGGGCATTCAGGAGTGATATGGCATCTAGCCAGTCGGGATCTCGCACACTGTCCTTCAAGGACTTCAGGGGCAGTGGTGCGCCGGATTTCCATGGGGTGAAAGACCCCATTGCTGCCAGGCGATGGATTGCAGACATCGAGTCTGCACAGTTGACTAGCTTCTGCCCCGAGGGGTCGAAGGTAAGGTATGCCACAGGGTGTTTACGGGACCGAGCCCGGGATTGGTGGGAGTCAGTGGGTGACTCGTTGGGAGCCTCAGCTATCGAGGCTATGACATGGTCGGACTTTGTGACCAGGTTCAGGGCAGAGTTTACGCCGGCTGTCGAGCTTCAGCAGCTGGCCAGGGAGTTTCTGGACATGAGACAGATGACGGAGACTGTGGCAGAGATCACCGCCAAGTTCCGGGAGAGGGCTTTGTTGGTGCCCCAGTATGCTGGTGACGAGGATATGAGGAGGACTCATTATCATGATATGCTACGAGCTGACATCCGGGAGCATGTTAGCTTTTCGGCTTGCCCTACCTTGGACTCTATGATTGCCAGGGCGAGGGAGAGGGAGATAGATTTGGAGCACATCCGGAAACGGAAATCAGAGGAGGGATAGGTAGGAGGGGCTTTGGGGAAGAAGCCCAAGGGATCAGATGGTAGGCCGAAGGGCCAGTCAGGACCGAGCCGCTGCAGGAAATGCGGCAGGCCGCACGAGGGGGCGTGCAGGTTGGGATCATCAGGCTGCTACAAGTGCGGCAAGCCTGGGCACATCAGTAGGGATTGCACTGCTCCGGCAGCAGTTATTCAGACATCAGAGTTGCTGTGTTTCCACTGCAACCAGAGGGGCCATAAGAAGGCCAATTGCCCCCAGTTGACAGTTTCAGCGTCGGTGAAGGCGCCAGCTCCAGCGACCCTGCGGATCACGGATGGGCGGCAGGGCAAGGCAGAGGCTCCGGTGGTGAGGAGCCGAGCATTCCAGTTGACTACCGAGGAGGCACGTGCCGCACCCGATGTGGTGACGGGTGTGATTCTTTCCTTCTATCTTATTTTTATGATGTTATGATATTGATATGTGCTCCGTATGTATATGTATGCATTAGGATCGTTCCAGGTGAACGGCATCCCAGTTCAGGTATTTTTCGACTCGGGTGCATCCCGATCGTTTGTTTCTCTTACGCTTAGCAAGAAGTTTCATGAGACTTCGGGCGAGTTAGATTGCCCTTTAGAGGTAGAGATTGCTGATGATCGATCGATGCGAGCATCGATGGTGTTTCGAGATTGCGTTCTGCGTTTGTTTGAGGAGCATTACTTGGTAGACTTGGTTCCCATTCCATTACGCGGGAACAAGGTGATTATTGGCATGGACTGGTTGAGCCCTAATGGGGCGGTGATAGATTGCGTGCAGCAGCTAGTGTGGGTCAGGACCCCAAGTGGGGGAGAGTTAGTGATTCATGGCGAGAGGCCGTAGTGTGGACCCACTGTATGTTTAGCAGCGAGGGCTAGGAGCTATCTTCAGCAGGGATGTGTAGGATAGGTCGCGTATGTGATGGATACCCGTGAGGCGGGTAAGGCGACAGTGAGCGAGGTTCCGGTGGTTCGAGATTTTGCAGATGTTTTCCTGGAGGAGCTACCAGGGATACCTCCGGAGCGACATGTGGAGTTCAGGATTGACCTTGTTCCTGGTGCGGCTCCGATAGCCAAAGCACCGTATCGGTTGGCTCCTCCCGAGATGCAGGAGTTGTCTACGTAGCTACAGGAGCTGCTAGACAACGGATTTATTCGTCTGAGCAGTTCGCCTTGGGGAGCCCCGATCCTATTTGTGAAGAAGAAGGATGGGTCGCATCGGATGTGTATAGATTACCGGGAGCTGAACAAGGTAACGGTGAAGAACCGTTACCCGCTTCCGAGGATTGATGACCTCTTTGACCAGCTTAAGGGAGCATCTTGGTTCTCCAAGATTGACTTGCGTTCGGGTTATCATCAGATGAGGGTCAGGGAGGAGGATACGCAGAAGACCGCATTTCGGACGCGCTGTGGCCACTATGAGTTTGTGGTGATGCCGTTTGGGCTAACCAATGCTCCTGCCGCATTCATGAACCTCATGAACTGCGTATGCAGACCGATGCTGGATCGGTCTGTGATAGTCTTTATCAATGACATCTTGGTTTATTCCAAGACTCAGGAGGAGCATGAGGAGCATCTGAGAGAGGTGTTGGAGACCCTGAGGAGGGAGAGCTTGTATGCCTTGTTTTCCAAGTGTGAGTTTTGGTTGCGCGAGGTGCAATTTCTCGGACACCTTGTCAACCAGAACGGGATTCTGGTCGATCCGGCCAAGGTCGAGGCCGTGATGAGATGGGAGATTCCGAAGTCTCCATCTGATATTCGGAGTTTCCTGGGTTTAGCAGGCTACTACCGGAGATTTATTCAGGATTTCTCCAAGATAGTCGTGCCCCTGACGCGGCTGACGAGGAAAGTCGTGGTCTTTCGGTGGGGACCCGAGCAGCAGGCTGCGTTCGAGACGCTGAGACAGAGACTGTGCGAGGCACCAATCTTAGCCCTGCCAGAGGGCGTAGAGGATTTTGTGGTATAGTGCGACGCGTCCATTTCAGGGTTGGGCGCGGTACTGATGCAGAGGGGGCATGTCATTGCCTACGCTTCGAGGCAGCTCAAGCCTCACGAGGCGAACTACCCGACGCATGATTTGGAGTTGGGGGCGGTGGTTTTTGCCCTCTAGATTTGGCGGCATTACCTCTACGGGGTTCGATGTACCATCTACACGGACCACAAGAGTCTGAGGTACCTCATGGATCAACCGAATCTGAACATGTGGCAGCGTCGGTGGTTGGATGTGGTGAAGGATTATGATTGCGAGATCCTTTACCACCCGAGGAAGGCCAACGTGGTGGCCGATGCCCTTAGCTGCAAGGCGGCGCCGATCAGGTATGGTTGCATGAGGATGACCGTGGTGACTCCCCTGTTGGAGCAAATTCGGGAGGCTCAACAGGAGGCTATCAAGGAGGAGCATCGGAAGAGCAAGCGTGTGGTGGGTCAGGTTTCCTCCTTCAATTATGATAGCCAAGGACTTTTGACACTACACCGTAGGGTGTGGGTGCCGTATCACAGAGGCGTGCGCCAGACTTTGATGGAGGAGGCGCACAAGTCCTGATTCTCTGTTCATCCCGGGGCAACGAAGATGTATAGGGATCTTCGTCTAGATTATTGGTGGCCCTGCATGAAGCGGGATGTAGCATGGTACGTTGAGCGGTGCTTGACCAGCAGGAAGGTCAAGGCCGAACATCAGAGGCCGCATGGCAAGATGCAGCCGTTGGACATTCCACTGTGGAAATGGGAAGAGATGGATTTTATCACAAAGCTTCCCAGGACCGCGCGTGGAGTGGATTCGATTTGGGTCATTGTGGATCGATTGACCAATAGTGCTCACTTTATCCCAATTCAGGAGAGCATATCGGCCGAGAAATTAGCCGACATCTATATCAGGGAGATTGTGATGTGGCACGGGGTGCCAGTATCGGTTATCTTGGACAGGGATGTGCGTTTTACTTCCAGATTTTGGAAGAGATTTCATGACGAGTTGGGCACTCGTTTGCATTTTAGCACCGCCTTTCACCCGCAGATGGATGGTCAGAGCGAGCGGACCATCCAGACTCTGGAGGATATGTTGCGGGCGTGCGTGCTAGACTTCGGTGGTAGCTGGGATACTTATCTTCCCTTGGCCGAGGTCTCATACAACAACAACTACCACGCGAGTATTGACCGTCCCCCATTTGAGATGTTGTACAGACGAAGGTGTAGGACCCCGATATGCTAGGGTGAAGTTGGCCAGAGTCATGGGGAGTTCCGAAGTGGTGCTCAAGACGATCAAGAGGATCCAGCAGGTCCGGAGCAGGTTTCAGACTGCTCAGAGTCGGCAGAAAAGTTACGCCGACAAGTGTCGATCCGACTTGGAGTTCCAAGTCGGGGATATGGTTCTCCTGAAGGTGTCGCCTTGGAAAGGCGTCATTCAGTTCAGGAAGCGGGGCAAGTTGGGCCCGAGATTCATCGAACCGTTCAGGGTTGTAGCCCGAGTGGGCAAGGTGGCGTATAGGCTGGATCTGCCAGTCGAGCTCAGCCAGATCCACAGCACTTTCCATGTTTCTCAGTTGCGGAAATGCCAAGTGGACGACTCAGCAGTGGTGCCGTTAGAGGATATTCAGGTTCATGGTTGTCTCTTTACACGTAAAGTTGGAAACTTTACATGATAACCAGGCCCTAGGAGCCCAGATCTATGTATGGCATAAGTTGGATTCAAGCAGAATTGACCATATAGTATGTGCATGGTAACGAATCGGCGAGTCGTTCATCTGACTCGGCGAGTCGGTTTGCAAGTCTCCGAGTTTGTCCCCTTTTTCATAGTGTCGAGTGAGCAGTGAGTCACGGGGTGTGACTCAGTGAGTCGGAAGCTGAACTCATCTATGGAGGAACTCGGTGAGTCAATGCCCTGACTCGGCAAGTTCAAGGCAATCTCCATAGATCAAGAACATACTCGGCGAGCTGTTCATACAACTCGGCGAGTCTTAGCATAAGTGTTCATCGGATGAAGATGAACTCGGCGAGTTGTTCATAAAACTCGGCGAGTAGGATGAAGGAATTGAATATCAGTTTAGAAGAAGAACTCGTCGAGTCATAGCCTGACTCGACGAGTAGAAACGGGACTCAGGACAATCGTCTGGGTAGGGACTCGGCGAGTTGGAGAGCCAACTCGGCAAGTCGGGTCAACTGAAAGTGGACTCTGACTTTGGCATTAGGGCATGATCAGGGGTAAAATGGTCATTTTACCCAAAGGACAGTTAGCAGTGTTTGATTGAGTATGTTGTGGGAATTGCAGCCGAAGGATTTCCGGAGCAGCAGCAGCAGCAGTAGACAATGAGTTCCCGATCAGATCAGCAGCTACTTCGAGGTGAGTTACCTTCCAGTAGCGGTGGGTCTAAGGCCACAATGTCGACCCACCAGTAGGTGACGTATGATAGATGATTGTCTCTGTGATATCATCTATGTTTGCTACTACCTGATATGTTATATGCTAGCATGATATGCTATATGTGATAGTAGTAGAGTTCGGTTGTTATGACCGGAGGGTAGTCAGACACCCCAGATACGTCTGACAGTATGTGATGTTATGTTTCTATGCTAGCATGACCTGTTATATGAGTTAGAGGTAGTAGGAGGGGAGCAGTCCCGAGTTCGGTTGTTAGGACCGAAGGGTAGTTCAGACACCCCAGATATGTCTGATAATATGTTATGTTATGATATGCGATAGTAGTAGTAGTAGTAGGGGGTGAAATAGTCCCCGAGGTTCGGTCGTTAGGACCAAAGGATAGTCAGCACCCCAGAATGGCTTGACATGGGTAGTCAGCACCCCAGAATCGCTTGACACGGGTAGGACGGCACCCTAGAATGGCCGCATGGATAGGTCGGCACCCTAGAATGGCCGTACCGGGTAGTCAGGCACCCCAGAATAGCCTGGCAGTATGTATGTTATGTGTTTGTATGGTATGTGGTACGATGGGGGAACTCCCTAAGCTTTGTGCTTGCAGTTTACAGTTTTGGTTTCAGGTACCTCTTCTTCAAAGGGGAAGGAGCTGGCGCGGTAGCGGCACATCATGCACACACACTGGTTTCCGCATTTACAAGATTCTTTGGGATTTATACTCTGATATTTTGATGGTTTGTATGATTTAACTTTTAGACCTGGTCTACGTTGTGTTATGGTTTGATCAAACAATGTTTCTAACTGTTGGTGTTTTCTAAAGTAATGTTTTTAAAACGAAATTTTTGGACGTGAAAATTGGGTCGTTACAGTATATATATATATATATATATATATATATATATATATATATATATATATATATATATATATATATATATATATATATATATATATATATATATATATCGGGTAAGGATCAAATATGAACTACAAATATTGTGTGAGTGTATGACTAAATCTTGTTCATTGGATTAAAAGAATGAAGGTTGAGATATGAGGGTACATGTTATTAATATGGGATAACATTTACTATATAATTGTCGTTAATTAATTGTCAAGGAAAATCATAAGAACGGTTTAAAAATATATATGGAAAGGAGACTTTCATGTGATGTTAATTTCAATTTCAATTTACGTACTGCAATAATTTTTACACTATAGTAAAAAACACGAAACTCATATTATTCTATAAAAATTAGGTTCTTTTTTCAAACATGTAAGATTTGATTTTACTCTTGATTATGGGAACAATTAAGAATTAGTTGTTGTGAAACTTTTTTTTTTATCATTCTTATACTTAAGAATTGCATTATTTTTACAGTTCTTATGGTTGATACAACGTGAAGAATCGATTATAAAAAAATTAAAGTTTCTTACATATCATGAACATGGTAAAGAATCAATCTTTTTAGTTAAAGGTTCATGTTTGATGATAAGAATGATTAAGAATGACATTCTTGCAAGATATTCTTCTAGAATAAGACATTAATTTGATGACTATAACTGACATTCTTGAAGAATAATTTAACATTTTTAAAAGAAGAGTTTAAAATCCTAGAAGAATAAGACAGTAATTCCAAGTAAATAACCAACATACTTGAAGAATAATTTAGAGTTCTTGAAATAATAAACGAACATTTTTGAAGAATAAGACAAGAAATAAAAGAACCTAAAATTCAAATATAAAAATATGACATTTTTATTAGGATGAAGATGGTTTATAATGTTGAAGCCTAACATTCTTATGAGAATGAAAATAAAGTACAATTGTATAAACCTTATGGCTCGATCTTTATACTGTATGAGGAGCTAACTACAACAATGAAGGCAGTTTAGGTCTTCCTTGCTTCCCATAAGGTGGATAAGGAACCAAATGGTGTGGAGCTCTTCATTGTTCTGCAAGAAGAGCATGGTGAAAATATTATCTAGTGTCTTTGCTTAAAAACTCATCATCAAGCCTTAAGTTCCTTGATCATCATGCTCCCCTTCATACACCATTTATATCTTTTGCATTCAGACCCTTGATCATAACATTCTGTGAGAATAATTACCATGGAATCAAATTCTATGAGAATGACTACGGTGAGAAAAACAAGCTTTTATCCTATCTTCATGACCTGCAAAAAAAAAGTGAAAAGAATAAAAAGGATTGTGGTAGAAATATGAGCAAATTGCAAATTTTTCCGTACCAGTTCATTTTCATAAAAAGAAGGGTTATATATGACAATATAACATTTGAAAGTTATATTTAACCCCTTGGAAGACCTAACCCTGAAAAATATAAATATGATATAATTAGTCATGTCAAAATTTTGAAACTTGAACTCAAAATTCCTACTTATACTAACCATAAAAAATCTATATCTCTAATTTAGTCAACGAATTATAAACTATTGAGGTGGTTGATTTCTTCAGCTTTAATCTGACTAATGCCCGATAGAGTCCTTGTCAAATATTATAATGTGATAATAATGTTGATATGGTAAAATATGTGAAACAATTTGTCACTATATATATATATATATATATATATATATATATATATATATATATATATATATATATATATATATATATATATTTCTTTTGGGTTAGAAGATGAATTATAGATACATCTAGTTGTAGAACCATATATAAATTCAACAATACTTATACAAAATTGATTCAGCCATACATATAGTTTTAGCTATATGTATGTGGATTCAGCCTTACATATGAATAATCGATTACAGATACATCCAGAAATATCGTATCCAAAGTTTCACATATACATTACATGGGTATTCTTAATTCTTTGAAGGTCGATAATGATCAAAAAGGAAATTAGAGAAGTGAATCAAAGTAGAGAATGAATACTAAGAAGGAATACCTACTTGATTTCATGATTGTCTCTTACTCGGTGATTTGGGCTCGTGAGTATTTGATTAAACGATTTGCCGATGTCCACCATCGTCTCATCGAAGTATAGAATGGTGACCGAGACGATTTGACTTCATGAGTTTGTGTTCGTGATGATTTCATCGAATATTTTGTCTTCGTCAACTTTCTCTTCAACAACGTCCACCAATGTCTCGTCGAAGCATGAACCCAACTAAAGACGATATATCGATACTTGATTTAATAATTTTCCGATTAGGATTGCGTAGTGGATGAAAAGTATTTAGACTATCACGATTTTCCGATTTGGATTCGATTTAACGATTTTCAATTTTTGGGTTTCTTTCTTCTGCTAAGTTTAGAGTACGTGGGAGTTAGGGACGAAGGAAATAAAAGGGATGATGAATAGAAATTTATTAATGAAAGAGGTATAGTCGTGATTAGTGATTCTTCCATATTTAACATGATTAAGTTTCTAAAATTAAATGGATTTAATTTTTATAATAATTATTTATATAATTAAATAACTATAATACTATTATGAGACGAGTGGACCACATTTGGTGAGACATTCACACGATATTTATAGGTAATATATAATCCTAAATCTATATATATATATATATATATATATATATATATATATATATATATATATATATATATATATATTCCTATTCTAATAAATAAATAGTGTTATTCTTTTATTCACAAGTGTCATATTATTAGAACTCATCATTAATATTTATATGTCATAGATCATGACAATTGTCAACCTATTAATTATCAATTTCAAATTTTAAAATTTAAATTTCTCATTCTAATTACATTTAATTAATAATTGATTCCTCATTTTAAATTTCAAATTTTAAATTTTTTCATTCTAATTATATTAAATTAGTAACATTATATTAAAAAATAAAGTAAAATTAATGCAAATTATAGGTGATATAACTTCTGGTATTTATTTAAATCAATAATTATAATTCTATATAACTAAAAAAATATTTCTTAAGTCATAATTTATTTAAAATAATTGCTTAATAATTTTGATTTTTTAATATAAAGTTTAATTACTTTTATAATCATGATTCTCACATGTTATAAACTAGTATATATATATATATATATATATATATATATATATATATATATATATATATATAAAGAGAGAGAGAGAGAGAGAGAGAGAGAGAGAGCTAGGTTCAAATGTTGATTGACATCTATTATGTGGACATGTGGATAATGCTATTATTTGAGAATTACAAAGAAAATATGATGTTTGATAATATGAATATATTCAATCTTATATAATTATTTTAATTATTAAGCATTTTCACTAATTAAATCGTCTATAAGGTTATTATATATTTTTTTAATTATTCTCATTCTGTCATAATGTTATCAAGATGTTTATTGAGTCGTATTCATTAATAATTAAAATAAATAAAAAACAATGAATGAGAACAAAAATGAATTAGAATTTGTGAGAATCCATTAAAATAACAATAGTTGATTGAGATCGAACGTATTCACATTACTAAACAACATATTCTCTTAGTAATTTTCATAAAATAGCATTATCCACACGTGTACACAATAGTTGTCCATCCACATTATAACCTAGCCATATATATATATATATATATATATATATATAGAAACCTTAGGAACATAAAATATTATGGTTTACAAATTCGTCACAACTTATTCAACTATGTCAATTTTAGTCCACTCCAAATTAAGGTTTTGTTGGATTTAGTAGCCTCCCAATTCATTTTTCACACTTCTGATCAAGGTCTCTTCCACCACCTTTTTTCACCAATATGGTTTTTCTGATTGGCTTCCTGGACATGTGTTAATGCCTTGTGTCTTTTGCAGTGGTTATTCATCCTTCATGTATTTCTATCGGCTCTTAAATCCATGAAAGCAACCTCATTGATACTTCCTCAAAATCCCGATGAACTCTCACAAACTTAGATGCCATCGACACTTCTATTTCCCATCAACTAAAAAATCCTTAGCCGACCTCCATTTCTATGATTTTTCATAAAGGATTGTGCTTTACTACTACAACACTAATTGATATACATCTCCTATCGATTGCTTCCCTGTTCTCTACGACGTTTTTTAGATGGTCCCCTATATGTTATTTTCTTCTTCTTCTTTAGGTGAATAATTTTTTGTCTATCTTTTTTATCATTTGATTTCACTTTTGATGTTTCAGTTCCCTCAGGTTTGTTGAATACCATGGATGTAGAAAATCAATAAACCTTCAGATTCACCATCGAGAATTAGTAAATCGTTTTTTCTATCCATTTTTACTGTTTGATTTCATTTTTCATGTTTCAGTTCCATGGTGTTCTTAGCGGTGTCTTTTTTCGTCCGCTTAAATTAATCGGTGCTAATTATTCAAGCCCTAAACATAGCTCCGTTGATGATTGTAAGCTCACCAATTTCCTTCCTTTCCCCTGCGATTGTTGTAACAAGGTATAATTTAACTCCTATTTTTATCATTGTTTATTGTCTTTTTTTTGTGATCCTGATATTGCAAAAGTCGTCGAGAACTATTGTGTTATGTGAATTCCCATAATACAGTGGTTATTGGATGTCATGCTCGAATTTCATAATCTCTGGGTTATGAAAGAATCTAAGAAAACTATTACATGAAGATGAGTGATTTTTGTGGTAGTTTAAACATTTCTGACTAATTTGAGATTCCAACAAGGACAAGAAATAATTACATACTAAATACACTATTCATTTACTTATCAAGATCTTCAATATTTTATATTCATTTCCTTAGAATATTTTGATTCACACATATGAGTTATAAGAACATTAAATGTCACTGTGAAATAGATACCATGCTTACAAGAAAGAACCCATTGGAAATATCATTAAGCAACCATGTAAACATCAAATCAACCTTGTAAACTCCATTTAAGATAGCAACAACCCAATCTTGGAAAATAAACTACAAATATTTTAAATCTAAATTTCATTAATTTTGGTAACTCTAGAAAAGACTATATGGTAGTTAAAATTTAGTAAAGATTCAAGTAACATATGTCCTTAGTAACATATTATTACATGATTTAGAATTGGCTAATCTTGATGTTTTATTCTTCATTTTTCTTCCAATAGATAATGATGATAATACCCTCACACTCCACCTCATGGACGTGGGGTTAAATTTTTCATGGCCCATTGGAAGAATCAAAGATGTATTACCTACTTCAATCAATACAATCGCATCCTCACCCACAACATGTTCCCTACAGAAAATTAATCTCATTGCAACACTAGTGGAAGAACATAAAATTCTAGAAACAAAAAATTAGAATTGCATCTGGAGTTATTGCTTTTCTCTAGTTATACACCTCTATTCATGGGTATGCTTTCCTTTATAATCTCTAATAACACGTATTCCTTTAAACTTATTATTTATGTGTTTCTTCTTTTTGACCAAATAGACTTAATGGATGTTTCATTTTGTTTTGTATGATTGTATGTGTTTCTATGTAAACCATCATTTGTTATTCAAAATCGGTTTTGGAGAAGGGTATAATATGATGGGTTTGAGCCAAAAGAACATCCTATGTGCTCATGTAAACCCTAATGCTTGGATCTAGGTTTCTCTATTATACATGCAATGCGTCAAAGACTTATAAACCCTAGATCTAGCATACTAATTTCGAAATTGACATGTAAGAATAGATCTAGATGATTACCTCTTTTAGAATGGCTTGGATATCTTCAATCTTCTTTCTTTGGATCTTAGAGTCACAAATGTCACTCCTCTAATGGCTTACAAACACCAAGAGCAAGAGAATGGCTTATGAGAAAGAGGAGGACCACCAAAAACGTCCTAGGGTTCTTCCAAAAGAGTTCACCACGTTTTTGGGGCCATACGGGTCTTTATATAGTGAGGCTATTAGGGTTTTCAACTAGGAAACCCTAATTTGACTGCTTAGGCCCTAAGCAGCCGATGGACTCCCTTTAGAACACCCCTTGGAAGAATTCCTTATGGGCTTCCCATAGAATTCGTCCAACCTATGTTCCAAGGTGATCCATAGCCCAATTGCAATTATCTTATAATTACAATTCCAATCCCCTCAGTTTAATTAATGTCTTTTAGTCACTAAACTAACTATCAATTAATTCTTGACTAATATTAATTAAACAATACGATTTCTCCTTTAATATATTATTCATACAATATATTAATAAATCATAATTAATCCTCTTTCTTTATAAATCATCCTATCAAGTTGCTTTGGTGAAGGCAACCTAAAAGGACCATGCACAACCAGGTCAAATACATACCAAATATAGTTATAGGCTTAGACACTAATCCAACAGTCTCCCACTTGGATAAGTCTAGTAACTATAATGTAAGTACAATCCGATTAGCAATCGTAGCTCTCAAAGACGTTGTCGAACTCCGATGTTATCAGCAACCTGCCCTTTAGATAAGGGATCATATATTCCTCCATTCTAGATATCGTATGAGCTGAGACATGGATTTTAATCATACTCTCTGTTCACATGTTCTTTCCCAATTTTTGGTTTATGAAGACTGATAACATACTACAGTTGAACACATCAACTTAGTCCCGGCTTGGCCAAGCACTTAGGGTGTCATCACTAAATCATCGAGGGGCCCACAGATATCGCTTTTATCCCACTTTGGGTAAAAGGAAAGGATAAACTTCGACTCAATGCTCGCTTGTACTCACTTACCAAATCACACACAACAATACGTTTTATAACACCAAGTTACTAGTGCATTTACATATTATCAATGTGTAACCGAATCGCAAGATACAACTCACACATCTCGGTTTTAAGAATATAAGATATTGCCGTCTCACCAATCGCTCGTGATAAAATCCATGAAGCGATCCAAGTGAGCATGGGTTTAATCCAATACTCTAATCTTATAGCAGCACTCATGAATTATGCAGCAAACTTGTGCTATGTCTAAACACTTTAGACAATCTACAGATGGATTCATGACAATCTTCATTCATACCTACTTCCAAAGCATGAGCGACTGTGGAATGTTTGAATAATCTTATTATTCAGGAAGTCAAAACATGCAAAGTGAAACACAAGAATAATACTAATCCTATATGGCCTCAAACTTTTGAGTATAAATAAAACACCTTTTATTTAATCACCATATTGATTACTCATTATTTGTTGTTTCGGGTAATCAACTTCTTACTTGAATTATAACAACAATTGTCCCATGCTCTTAGCATGCACACTATGTTTACCTATGGTCCTTACTTTTTGAAATAGTATAATTGAATACATTTTCAATCACACTCATTCGACAATTACCAATCCTTACCTCAAGTGTGAGAATACCAAATTCTTTTCACTTATAGAATATGTTAGATTCTAACATTTTATGCGATAGTCCTTTCGTAATATCATAGCGCCAAAGTCACAAAGACTTTGCCAATAAAATTACAAAGTGCTCTATTGGAGATTGTTACAAGACAATTCCATAGTCATGAAGTCTCACATTCAAAGTACATTCCTTTGAACATCCTTCTTGCATAGAAGTTTCTAATCTAGACATAGATTCTTAACGTCCAACTCCCAATAAGGAAACATTTCCATATTTTTCATATGACAACTCATTCTAAATAGAGTCTTATCTATTCATAATAAAGTCAATATGGTCCATCCATTAGTATACTTCCAAATGTCCACAAGCGACCAATCTTTGGCGAACCTTAGATTGTCCTTGACAGTTGTTTAATTATTTTAGTCAAATCCGGTTCTATTCCCTTTTTCCCTCTAAATACCCTAGGCATTTGGAAAATTTTAGAACGGTCGAATATTACAGCATATGCAATCGATCCTATACCCGAAACGTGTGGGATACGATTCATAATGAAAAACGTGATACTTTACCAGTTTCTTGCTATAATATTGTCATAATATTTCTATTTGTCGTGTTCTCAAAATTCGAACTATGAAGAGGGATGTCGTAATCATAATTGAACTTTGAGAATGCAAATAATAAATATATCCTTGACTAAATTCAATTAAAATTTCTCGATCTAAGCTTTTAGATTGGAAACGAAGTACAACATTCTCTCCTTTAATTATAGCAAAAACAACTTTTTAACCCCTGCAACTTTGCAAAGTGAAACTTTTGTTTTTCTATAATTAATATTGCCAACTTGCAATACTTAAAATAATAATAATCATGCTCCCACTAACATGATGATTATATCCATTCCAACATAACATTTATACTCCCACTAGCTTTTACATGTATTAAAAAAATAGTTGGACTTCTAAAAGACAATACTTATTGACTTCCAAAGTTCATATTTCAAATACGATGTGCTTCGATAAGCCTTTATCTAAGCTTCTCAAACTCACACACCTTTCCTTAGACAACTCACACG
Source organism: Lactuca sativa (assembly GCF_002870075.4). Lineage (NCBI taxonomy): Eukaryota > Viridiplantae > Streptophyta > Magnoliopsida > Asterales > Asteraceae > Lactuca > Lactuca sativa. Next base: position 182,944,568 of record NC_056629.2, read on the forward strand.
TGTGTCTAAACTAATTCATAACTTATATTACTAAGTACCAACTGTTCAGACTAATCACCAAATCTCACAATTCGAACTATGAAGAGGGATGCCGTAATCATTATCGAATTTGAGAATGCAATTTACATAATCGCTATCTCCTTAAAATACCTATTAGTGAAAGCGTTTCCTCACAATCATTTTCATGAAGGAGAGAAACCTTATGACACTTAGATTCTATGGTGCATGTGCTCCTATCCATGTGAATTTTTCATAACCATAATCATAAGATAATGTTTGTGACAAATCCAAACTCTTATGGACAGAACTAGTTCATTCTTAATTTCTTGACATCAAGGGTCCCACCATTGCTTCCAAGTTATTTAGCAGCTCACCTATGCTAGTTAATGTACTTTCATTGAACAAGGTGTTTGCCCTTATGCATTCAATTGAAAACTCGTAGAACTAATATGCATAAGTAACTTTACTGAAATGGCATAAAAATAAAATTTTGTCAACACGATAGGTTACAATCTTCAAGTCGTGTGCTAGTGTTTAATAGGTTTACTTCTTGATTTGTTCTTGAAACTTTTCAAGATCTTTAGACTCCCACTGACCTCTTGACATATTAGATTCTCTTATCAAGAATCATTTCTTGACAAAAACAAATATCCAAGAGTTAGTGTGTGTCTATATCAAAGACAAAACTACACGCAATTTGGTACTAGTTGGTCTTTATCTTATTCAAGACATCACAACTTACCAAAATGTTCAAGTGTAAGAACATTCCTACTTAAGATTATCTCACTCAAGTCACAATCTTGGAGTATGACTCTAAGACTTGATTTTGGAACGAAGTACGATACGTCTTATTGACTTAACCATTTCAACAATTCTCGATTCCTCTTCTTAGTTAAACTAGTGCACTAAGGTGTCCTTAGAGGATGAATTGTAATATGGTTCCTATGATTACCAAAACGATCATAAAACACGATACAAAAGTACTCTCCCTTTTTCTTAGATTGGAGAAACTTTTTATCTTTCTGCCTTCATTGATTCTACTTATTCGTTCTGTCATTCATTGAAACTTTTCAATGATTCATAATTACACTTAATCTTGTAAGTATAACCACATTTACTAGAATTTTAGTGAATCATGACGAATAATGTTATTATTATTTATGGTGGACTTGACTAGTGCACAACATTGTGTACTAGTTCCTTTAGTCCTTCACTTGACTCACATACTTATGTGAACAAGGAATTAGTCTCAATTACTTAAGTACCAAGATTTCATACATCATACAATACAAGTTGTATTATTCCAAGTTTCTGTGCAATTGAATCTTAGGCAATGGGAATCTTTCTTTACTTAGAAAATTATGACACTACCATAAATAACATAACTAAGAATCACATCCATTTCAACATTGCTAATAATAGAAATACACAAACATCAATTTTTCATACATGTCATTGCAAGGATAAATAAATAAAACAAAATCAAAATTTATTTTATTGCCGAAAAACTTGTCCTTACAACACAACTCAATTGAAAAACTATGTTATTACATTTCTTAGCAATCTATCCTAACTCTAAAGTAGCATGTCACGGACCAAGTTTCTGGAAAATTCTACAATCGTCTAGAGAACTACGGAACAATCAAGTATACTCGAGAAGTCTCCAAAGAGATCAGGAATGCTCTACGAGACCCTGGAAGATGCTAGAATATTGTAGATGTCCGTGGAACAAAGGAGAACGATCCGGAATAATCAAGAGGACGCTAGACAAAGCTAGAACGACCCGGAAGACTTTGGAAGGATCTAGAACACGCTAGATCATACAAGAATGATTTGGATAATGTTGGGACAACTTAGAGATTTCTAGAGCATCGTATACAAGTCTACCATATTCTAGAGTCTTGTAAAATCTATGTATATAACAGGAAGAGTATAGATTAGTCATGAATGATCAAGACCTAGAAACTTCCATTTGAGGAGGTGTAAGGTTCCTATAAATAGGGGGCTGACTCATTTGTCCAAACCATCAAGAAGTTGCCTGGTAAAGAAGTTGAGTTATATAATAGAAGCTTTATTAAAGTGTCCCTTGTCGTAACTCTTGCTTCCTAAGTTCATTAGTACATCTAGATCGTCGAAGTTAGCCTGACTTAGTCGGAGAAGCACTAAGTGGCACACGGTATTGACTAGTCTAAAAGAGTCATCCCGTGACACGTGGTATTAGAGCCAGGTTCGAGCAAGCAAGAGACCATTACGATGGAAGCATCAAGTGAAGTATTCAACATTCCCCCTGTCGTTGAGGAGAAAGGAAGGAAGTCCAAGAAGAGGGATCAATCGGTAGATGCCTTGGCAAGCTTAGAAAACAAGCTTACAAGGACAAAGATTAACGTCGGTGAGATCCTTGAATGGAAGGATACCGTCGATCATTTCGTTGCTGAGATAAGTCACACGAGCGATGGATTGAAGGAGACCATCAGTGTCATCAAGGAAGAACTCCTTGGACTTATCAACACCCTGCGGAGTGAGTTCCGTGAGAAGGTAGACGCATGACAAGCCGAAGTACACCTGTGCAAGGCAGCAATTGCTGGAGGGACTATTGCAAGAACGTTTCCGCACACAGAAGCACCCAAACCATTGAAGTACGGAGGTAAACGCGACCCTAAAGAACTTGACGAATTCTTTTGGTCGATGGAATGCTACTTCAATGCTAGTCAAGTAAAGGACGACAAGACGAAGGTAGATACAACCGTACTTTATCTATGCGAGAGTGCAGCTCTATGGTGGCGAAGGAAGCATGGTGATATTGAAAAAGGATTATATAACATAGACACATGGGAAGAATTCAAGAGGCAACTCAAGAGACAATTATGCCCATATAATGCTGAAGACATAGAGATGAAGAAACTTTGTGGGCTAAAGCATACGGGATCCATCCAAGACTATATAGTCGAGTTCACGAGCTTGATGCTAGAGTTACCCGACATGCAGGAGAAGGACAAACTTTTCTATTTCATGGATGGACTACAATCTTGGGCCTACAACGAGCTCAAGAGGAGAAATGTCAAAGACATTGACGAAGCTATTGTCGTGGCAGAAGATCTAATGGAATTTCGAAAAGAAAGCACGGTTAAGAAGAATAGTGGGGGAGAACAAACTATGACGGAACCTGAACCAAAACAAAACACACCCCAACCTTTAAATAGGAAAGGAAAAGAAATCGAAGGAAGAATCCGAAGAGAAGAGCGAAAGGAGATCAAGTGCTACTTGTGTGATGGTCCTCACTTGATCCGAGACTGTCCGAAGAAAAAGACTTTCTATGCGATGGTTTTGCAAGAAGAAGAAGATGAAGCACAAATAACCTCAATGCGTTTTCTGAACTCAATATCGAAAGATGAGATAAAATCTTCTAAGAAGGAAGAAAATAAAGGAGGGAGTCTCATGTTCGTCGAAGTTAAAGTGAATGCAAGGAACACTAAGGCGCTAGTAGATTCTGGAGCAACACATAGTTTCATCGCAGAGGAAGAAGCAAGGAAGTTGGGTATTCATTATACAAAGGAGTTAGGTTGGTTGAAGGTTGTCAACTCTCCATCTAATCCGATCCTCGGAGTTTCTCGTGGAATACCCATGAAGGTTGCAGAATGGGAAGGGACCATCGACTTGATAGTGGTTCCGATGGACGACTATCGCATGGTACTAGGAATGGATTTCCTAGATATGGTATGTCATTGGTCGTTCGAAAGAGACAACACCCTGCGTATAACCAAGGGATCAACTATCCATATAATTCCCTTAGAAAGAAGAAAGACAAAAGCTCAATCCCTTTCAAATATGAAGATGTGTTATGACCAGAGCAATATAATCAAGAAGAATATGAAGCCAAAAAGGGAAGTTCGAATAAGCGAGGCACGTTTGAAGGAACAGGGATCCATATCCCACTTGAAGAGTTACTCAAGGTTTTACGAGGCTGAGAGAAGAAATAGGAATCAAAGTACATCGAGAAATAAAAGCACGCCTTACTCAAAGAGATACTTTGGAGAAAACGAAAAGACACGAAGTAGCCCCGTGACAAGATCGAGACATATGTATAGAAGACTTGACGAAGACGTCAAGGGTTTAAGTGGGGGAGGGTGTCACGGACCAAGTTTCTGGAAAATTCTACAATCGTCTAGAGAACTCCGGAACAATCAAGTATACTCGAGAAGTCTCCGAAGAGATCAGGAATGCTCTACGAGACCCTGGAAGATGCTAGAATATTGTAGATGTCCGTGGAACAAAGGAGAACGATTCGGAATAATCAAGAGGACGCTAGACGAAGCTAGAATGACCTGGAAGACTTTGGAAGGATCTAGAACACGCTAGATCATACAAGAATGATTTGGATAATGTTGGGACGACTTAGAGATTTCTAGAGCATCGTATACAAGTCTACCATATTCTAGAGTCTTGTAAAATCTATGTATATAACAGGAAGAGTCTAGATTAGTCATGAATGATCGGGACCTAGAAACTTCCATTTGAGGAGGTGTAAGGTTCCTATAAATAGGGGGATGACTCATTTGTCCAAACCATCAAGAAGTTGCCTGGTAAAGAAGTTGAGTTATATAATAGAAGCTTTATTAAAGTGTCCCTTGTCGTAACTCTTACTTCCTAAGTTCGTTACTACATCTAGATCGTCGAAGTTAGCCTGACTTAGTCGAAGAAGCACTAAGTGGCACATGGTATTGACTAGTCTAAAAGAGTCATCCCGTGACATGCAGCTCAAAATATCCGATCTTCTAATCTATGCGATCGAAATCCATTTCTTCACGATCAAATTCAGCACGCTTCTTCCTTTAAGCTTCCTTTTTTTATTCGATTCTACAAAAACATCCAAATGTAATCTTATCACTTCATGTATTAAGAATCAATGAATAGGAACTTAAAGGAGTTAGATAGTGGATTTTACCTGAAGTAGAGTCATACGTCTTGACTCTCTCATCTCTTAGATCTTTCAGGTAGACAGGGCAGCTTCGTCTCCAATGCCCCTTCTCTTGGCAATAAAAGCAAATTGACTCTTTTGGGACAGAACACAAAACTACCTCAGACTTTGCATTTCTCTTATGATCAAACTTTTCAACCATGACATGCCTTTCGCTGCTATTAACTATGTCCATGGAGGTTTGGAAGGCAGATCCACCAATCAACTTTGCTTCTCCAGTGCGCCAAATCATTTTTGATTTAGCAGCAACAACCAAATAGGTGAGATCGATGAGGGTCACATCGTGGCCTATCATATAGTACTCTCTTACGAATTCACTATATGAGTCAGGAAGCGATTAAAGAACCCAGTCAATAGCCAGCTTCTCATAGACAACGACTCCCAACATTCTTAACCTATCAATATGTGACTTCATCTCTAAGACGTGTGCACACACTGACTTTCCTTCTTCATGTTTACTTGCCAAAAGGGCTTGAGTGAGCTTAAACTTTTCAAGCCTTTGAACTTGTGAGTTAGGTAGAACAATAGGAGGAGGTGGAGGAAGTGAAGCATGATCTCTTGTTCCTCGATTGAATCGTGGAATATCATCTTCATGTGGAAAGCTTGTTCCAAGGGATTTGGGAAGACCATAGTTGTCATACTTTGACATCTACAAAACGGGAGAAAATTCAAGTTAGTTGATTGATTGAGTTCTTAATAAAACACCTAAATGAGATAGTAAGGCTAGGAACCAACACAATACTCTACAACTTGGGAGAGGGATGTCGTAACCCAAATTGTAGAACATTTGAAGGTAAGTGAATGACGATTCACTAATTTTCCACCATGAAAAACAAAAAAGGGATTAAGTTTTAAATGTATTTAAAACTCCTAGATCCTTTGAGAATCATTGAACTTTTCAATGGCATGTTTAAATCTCGATATGCCCATCAATTTGTGACTAGGATGCCGAGGATCACAAAACAGTGTGTGAATAACCATGCAAACTTACATGGTGCCCCCAATGTTACAGTCACCTATTCGATGTGCCTTTTAACCACACGCGCTCCACCGAACTATGACAAACATCGAGTCACCCTTTGCTACCTTTGCTTAGAACCCATTTAGTGTGTCGGTTAACCACACACGCTCCACTAACGTCTTAGCATGGGTACAAAGTGTAATTTCATGGAATTGCATCAAATTCACTTTTGACTAAAGTAACTAAGATTGGGAATTTGTACAACATTTAGCTACTTTATAATTCATTATACTTTTAATGGAAAGGATTTGCTCTATCCTACCCGTTCGGCTAACGACCCTCCATTAGTCAAGAGTGCGGTGGGTAAGAGTGGATACTCAATGGCGGTCATTTTACAGGCCGCTTCCTTAAACACCCCTTATAGACCAGTTTCGTGAATGAGGCTTACTAACGGTAAGACTGACATTTAAGTTATACATATATAATATTAGACTTTTAATTTTATATATAGTATAAGGGTGTATTTTACACTTTTAAAATACTATGTGGTCTAATTTAATATATTACACTTTTAATTTAATTAAATGTAAACCATATCATTATGGATTTATTAACTCTCTTTTAATTATACACTTAATTAATTTAATAAAACCATAAGGGTGCAATTTGAACTTTTTCAAAAACAGGGTTTTAGAATTTAACATTTTAAAATTAAACTTTTAATTAAAATTTAAATTCCAAAACTTGAGGGCAAGTTTTGAAACATTTCAAATCATTAGGGTTTAAAATTTAAATATTTTAAAATTAAACTTTTAATCAAAAATTTAAATTCCAAAACTTGAGGGCAAGTTTTGAAACTTTTCAAAACTATCAAGATCAAATTAAAAATAACTAAAATTAATCAAATAATTGGTAATTATCTAAATTTGACCTAATTCAATTTCTTACTAGATAATTTAAAACAAAATTACAAATAATTAATATTTATCTTATAAAACAAGTAATTATCTTAATTTTGACAATTATCTTCTATTTTGGTAAGGATAACCACCAAATATTGATAAAATTTGGGCTTTATTGATGAAAAACGGTTTTGATAATTATCCTTCAGCAAAAATAGCAAAAATCCCGATTTTCCCTGTCTGATTCCCGGACTCGCCGAGTCACTATCTGGACTCACCGAGTTAGGCTAACTCGCCGAGTCCAGCAAGTGACTCGCCGAGTTTAGTCGGGCAGAGGGCATAAATCGATTTTTCAAGCAATGGACGAACATGTAAACATCAAATACAACAGAAACCAATCAAGGCTCTGAGACCACTAATAGGTTTGATCCAAAAGAACATCTTATGTGCTCATGCAAACCCTAATACTTGGATCTAGGTTTCTCTTTTGAACATGCAATTCATCCAAGACTCATAAACCCTAGATCTAGCATACTAATTTCGAAATTGACATTTAAGAATAGATCTAGATGATTACCTCTTGTAAAATGGCTTGAATCTCTTCAATCTTCTTTCTTTGGAGCTTAGAGTCATAAATGTCACTCCTCTAATGGTTTGCAAACACCAAGAGCAAGAGAATGACTTATGAGAAAGAGGAGGATCACCAAAAACGTCCTAGGGTTCTTCCAAAAGAGTTCACCATGTTTTTGGGGCCATAGGGGTCTTTATATAGTGAGGTTATTAGGGTTTTCAACTATGAAACCCTAATTTTTCTGCTTAGGCCCTAAGAAGCTCATGGACTCCCTTTAGAACACCCTTTGGACGAATTCCTTATGGGCTTCCCATAGAATTCATCCAACCTATGTTCCAAGGTGATCCATAGCCCAATTGCAATTATTTTATAATTACAATTTCAGTCTCCTAAGTTTAATTAATGTGTTTTAGTCACAAAACTAACTATCAATTAATTCTTGACTAATATTAATTAAACAATATGATTTATCCTTTAATATATTATTATATAATATTAAATAAATCATCATTAATCCTTTTTCTCCATAAATCATCCTATCAAGTTGCTTTGGTGAAGGCAACCCAAAAGGATCATGCATAACCGGGTCAAATATATACCAAATATAATTACGGGCTTAGACACTAATCCAAAATAATAGTCATTTACTCATATTCAGATAGTGCATTCAACACTTAATGGGAACAAAAAGGAAGAAACATAAGCTTCTTGCTAATCTGTTTATTCTTGCTTCAGGAATGAAGCAGTAACAATGAGTGTGTCTTTTGAGCTTCCTTTGGGTTCAGGGTTAGGATCCTCTGCAGCATTCTATGTCTCACTCCGTGGAGCCTTTCTTAGTTTAACATAGTCGTTGAAAGTTGACTTTGGTCAAGATGGTTGGGTTACTTTTGGAGAAAAAGAACAAAAATTAGACAACAAATGGACTTTTGAAGGTGTAAAGATTATTCATGGGAAGCCTTCTGGTATAGACAATACAAAAATGGCATGCTGCTTTTATTCTCATGACAAAATACCATGCTACTTTCATTTTATAACTAGAATAGCATGCTACTTTAATTTTTAAAACAAAACTAATATGCTACCTTCATTGATATGACAAAAAAGGCATGCTTTTTTATTTATATGACACAAATAGAATGCTATTTCTATTTTCTAGACAAAAAAAAATAAAAATAAAATAAAATAAAAGTAACTTTCATTTTTATGACAAATATAACATGCCCAATTTCATTTATATGAAAAAATAGCATTCAAATTCATTTTTTTGGCAAAAAAAAGCATGTTACTTTCATGTTTATGATAAAAAAAATAGCATGCTACTTCGTTGTTACAACAAAAAAAAAGCATGCAACTTCATTTTTATCACAAAAGAGCATGCTACTTTCATTTTTGTTTCATTTAAAATCTTATTATCATGTTTGTCGCTCCACCGGGTAGTGTTTTGTTTTCATTCACGCTTCAAACTAAAATTTTAAGAAACGCCTGGAAGCATACAAATCTATATGTGTATGTTTATGTGTGTCAGATTGTGCGAAAGAGAAACTCAAGAAACTTGGTGTTCATATCATGTTTACCGAGAGCCATCTTAATGTGAAAAATGTCAAGGGCAATTTGGTAATTTTCATTTGAAAAACCTACAAAATGTGTTTGTTATTTTGTATTTGTGTTATTATTTTAGCTTTCAGGGTATGATTTACTCTTTTCTTTTCACTTATTAATTTTGTAGGATAACTTGCTCGAACCTGCATTGAGATTTAGTTGTGTTGGTGGTAACGCTGCTTCTTTGGTTCTTAAATTCTTAAGGAGAGATTAGATTTTTTAAAATTTCGTATCATTTTAAGTTTTATTTCAAATAAAATATGAATAATGGTTTCAGGCAGGCCGGAACAATGGTGACCAATATCGAAATGCCTAATAAGCCTAGAACTTTAGCAACTTCTTCATTCATATTTAAAGTAATCAATTTTATCATTCTTACACATTTGACCCATTTGATTTTTTAAAATTTCCGGTTATTAGCCTATAATGGGTTTTGTTTTTCTCTATTTTTTTAATGCTTAATAGAAATCTGTAATGCAATTTGACCTTTATTATGATTAATTTTATTTAAGAATCATCAAGTTTATCTCTTTTTTTATTATTAAAATGTGATTAAAAACATTGTGTTCATCACAATAATTTTTTAGAAAAATTAATGTTTATCATAATAATTTGTATATATGGAGGAGCTTTTATAGAAAAGGTTCTGCTTGTAGAAATAGTTTAGCGAAAGAAAACACAAAGAAATGATAGATAACCTATTGGGCTTGATTTGTGAAGGAAAATTGAAATACGAGTAAGTCCTCCATTTATTCTCATTAAAGGAAAAAATAAATGAGTTTGAATGTGTAAGAAGTTGGTACTTAATGGGGAAGGTCTATCAGTTGATTTTTTATTATTATGTGGTTTTTTATGTGTTAAGTCAAAGAGGCCTCCATACCATATATATATATATATATATATATATATATATATATATATATATATATATATATATATATATATATATATATATATATATATATATATATATATATATATATATATATATATATATATATATATATATATATATAATCATGAAGTTCTAATTCCTTGACTATGCCCCTAATTATGACAATGTACTTCTAATTGAGCCTGTGGTATTATGAATTTGCTAATCATGGTTTCTTTTTATAATAGAATGGAAGTTTTTTGGTTAGTTTTGTAAATTTCTTGTATAGGCATTTACTTTTGTTTTTATATTTAATATGAATGAACATTTTTAACTTTTTAAAATTAAGTAAATAGAATACACCAATCCATACGAAGTATGGGTAGCTACATTAGTTATGATTACATAGAGGGGTTTTTTGATACATATCCAAAAAATCAAAATATTACAACTACACTTAATCTTTCTTAAACCTCATAAGGTGTGCATTGAATCTTTAACTATTGGATAGAGTTGAGATCATCTTTATCTTTATGGGATAATATGAACATTTTTCTATGAACACTACAAATTGGTTGAGAAAAAACACTACTTGCAATAAGAAATGATTGCTATTTCGTACAATTAACATATGAAGTTGACACTATCTTGAACTATTTTCACATGAATTACAAATAAAAAGAAAAATAACAAAAAAAGAAACTCATATGTCCACGTGTCGGCATTTAATTAGCAAAAGAAGGATTGGAACTATCTGAACTATATTATTTGTGTTCGTATAGTATCGTAGATATTCAGTATCGATCCAATTTGAGAATCATCTGATCGGAACCTCCTAAAACCCTAGAATTTCTTCAAACATCATCTCCACAAAAAAAAATCATGAGTGAACCAGGTAAGGATTACTATCAAGATCAGCAACAACCCCCTTATGAATATGGAACTTTCCAAGGCGTTCAAAACTATCCTCCTCCGCCGCCTGTCATCGGTTTTCCGCAGCCAATTCCACCTCCCGGCGTCTCCGGTGGTCCTTCTGTCAACCACTACGTCCATGGTTACCAGGCCTTTCCAGGTATGATAACTCGATCTCTTCGGATCAAATAGGCGAAATAGTGTTTATGTTGAGAATTGAGATTGATCAACTTAATAACGATCTTAAAATCGATCTGTTTCACAGTAATTTCTCCAAATTAGTTTGGTACATGACAAAATCAACTACAGAACGTGCGAAACTGTCAATGTGGAATGATCTTACGATCAGACTGTTAAATTCGACGAATTGCACTACTCAATTTCTATGTTTTTTTATCAATTAGGGTTTATGTTGAATTTGTGCATTTTGTTATGGTGTTTTCCAGGTTATGCAGTTGCTGAGGGAAGACCTGTAAGGCAGAGGCGCCTTCCATGCTGTGGTATTGGCATAGCGTGGTTATTGTAAGCTTTAATCCTGTTGAATTCAAACAAATCAAATGATCTTGGAGTTGATTTTAAGTTAATTTTTTTATATATATCAGTTTGATCTGATTTTGGGTTTTTGATTTTGAAGGTTCATTATTGGTTTCTTCATGGCTGCAATCCCCTGGTATATTGGAGCATTCATTCTAATGTGTGCCAGATATGATCATCGTGAGAAACCTGGATATATTGCATGTTTAATTGCTGTAAGATCTTCATTCTTCCCCTTCACTCATCATATTTCATATTCTTCACAATCTTTACAAATAGATTCAAGATTGCTAAATCTAACACCCACAATATTTTTTCTTTTTTTAAATATTTTCATTTGGTTTGTGTTGTGTTTCAGGCTATTATTGTGACAATTGGTGTGATTTTTGGTGTAACAAGTGATGACTATGATTGGGACTGGTGATCTATCTGAAACAGTAAAGTCAGCTGTACAGACTTAATTAAAAGGATGAATTTCCCTCTAGTGATTCTTACTATATGAAAAAGCATTAATGTCATGAAATTGTGGTTCATTTGTCTTTTATTGTATCTTTTTTAGGTTATTGGTGTATGTTATTTGTTATTAATGTATGGTTGTCGCCGTTTCTAGTACTTTTGTTTAAATGCTAAGTTCGACCTATATGTATATAATTATATATCTCTTATAATAAAAGGTATTGAATCAATGTTGTTCGAGATAAATATCAATTTTTTTTTCTATGTTACTATTATTACTATTATTATTATTGTTATTATGTTAATTTAGAAGTAAAAGTCAATCTTTTGTTGGTAAACTAGTGTTATTAGCATATTTTAATGTAATTTTAATTACTATCCAGATAGACAGAGTTTGGTTTACTATCTGATATTGGAGTGTGTGGTGCACACTTAAAGTGATAAATATGAACTCAGGAATACAGAACCTCTGGCGGTGGTCGAGTGGTGCCTCGAAACCTAAACAGATTTTGATGGCTAGGCAATGCCTCGAAACCTAAACAGATTTCAATGGTTAGGTAATGCTCCAAAACCTAAACAGATTTCTATAACAGGAAAGAGTTTGAAACTATATTTCCCACCAAAACCAGTTATGACATCATGATAATGTAATAGTTTGTTATGTCTTATGAATACCATTGTAATCACCACTTTGGCGCCAGTTTTGGTGTATAACCACCTTCCTAACCAACTTTTTGGCACCAAGAAGGAAGATAACCAACTACGAATCTTTATTTTCCTTTTAACCAATTTGCTTATATAAAATGAAGATGGATATTTCATGTAAAGGTTACGCTCTTAATACTCAAAAATTCGATTCTTTGCATTTTCGGTCTCTCTCAAAACACATCAAAGCAAAGGTATTATATGTTTCTTAATTTGAATTAGGCTTGTAATTCGAATTGTTTATGTTCTTGGATTATCTCACTTTTGAATTCGTGTACCACAGGCAATAGGGATTAATTATAGGTTTCAGAAAGTATTTGGAAACTCGATCCTATAAATTATCCAAGTGTTAATTGTTATTATGATACCTTATATCTAACTTCTTTTTCATCTCATCAGAACATCATTGCTATAACCAATTAAAGCAGCCCCTACATCGCCTCTTTTGCCACAACCTAAGTTTTCTCATCATATTTATATCCAATTTGTGTATTAGTGTATTTGAGATTTTGTTGAAAGAAGTATCGCAATGCATCGACCGAAATCCATCAAATGATTAATCCTTATTTGTGGACTAGGTGCAAATTTAGTATGTAGCATATGTGACCTTACTGTATCAGTTTCAAAATATACAATATTTATAATGCTTATGATCAAGGTTCTAAAAAGCTCTACATGGCTTCACCATGACGCGCCATGGCTCTAAGGCTTGTACTTGACGTCACATTTTAACAAAATGTCGCCTTAAGTCATACGTATATAAAAATGAATAATCGTAGAAAATATATATCAAATTACTAATTGCAAAAAAAATTGTTGTCTTAAGTCACACCTTACAAACGACATAGCTCGCTACAACTCATACAAACTTGAGGTTTGATATTACCGTCAAAGTCACGTCTAACATTAATTAGAACCTTGCTAATGATTGAGTTTTGTGTGCCTTTTATATGTTTAGTGACTCAACTCAATTTTTGCCGTGGTTGGCTTACGAATATTCGAATATATCTCCCTCGTTTACCTTGGCCAAGCCTGAAAACTAACAAGTGAAATACATATAACGGCTAGGGTTTCATATTATTATCAAAGAGAAGTACAAATACGATGAAAAGGAAAGACATAATATATAGACAAGCTAATTAGGGTTTCCTAGCGAAAAGGCCCAATCATAAAACTCAATACAAAATAAAGCCCAAAATCTTATTAGCCTAACATCCCCCTTCAAACTCACAATGCAACAACAATAAGCATTGAGAGTTTGTCAGACAGAAAATGGAATCGAGGAGCAGTCAACGGCATCATAAGAATATCAGCAATCTGCAAAGAGGAAAGAACATAAGGAAGGGAGATAGTGCCCTTCTGGAGATGATGACGTGTGAAATGACAGTCAATCTCAATGTGCTTTGTGCGCTCATGAAACACTGAATTGTTGGTAATCATTATCGCACTCTCATTATCACAATACAAAGGGGTAGGCTGAGACATGTGAACGCCCATATCTTCAAGAAGCCATGTCAACCAAACAATCTCACAAGTGGAGATAGCCATGGCTCGATACTCAAATTCTGTAGAAGATCGAGAAACAACATCTTGTTTCTTGCTTTTCCATGATATCAATGAATCTCCAAGAAAAACACAATACCCAGTAGTGGACTTACGATCATAAATATCACTATGCCAATCTGCATCACTATAGGCACGCAAATCAAGAGAGCATGAAGAAGGAAACATAAGAGTGAGGAACTGAGTACCACGTAAATATCTCAAAATACGAAGAACAGCTCCCCAATGAACAGTAGTAGGAGCAGTGACAAACTGGCTAACCACATGAACTGCATGAGCAATATCCGGTCTAGTGACAGTCAGGTAAACCAAACTCCCAACAATGGTACGATAAAGACTTGGATATGATAATGGGACACTATCAGTTGGAGAGTACTTTGCATTACTCTCTATAGGCGTATCAACTGTTCGATTATCCGTGAGTCGTGCACGTTCAAACAAATCTGAAATATACTTCTTTTGAGATAAAAGATAACCCTTTAGAGATTGAGAAACTTCAATCCCCAAGAAATAACGAAGTAATCCCAAGTCTTTCATAGCAAAACGGTGAGCCAAATCACACTTTAAAGACTCTATACCATCATGATCATAACCGGTAATAATCATGTCATCGACATATAAGGAAAGAATAATCTGACCTGCATTCGTACATCGAATAAATAGAGCCGAATCATCGTTACTTGGTTGAAAACCAAAAGAAGTAATCACCGTAGAAAATTTCTCAAACCAAGCACGAGGGGCTTGTTTGAGGCCATATAGAGCCTTCCGAAGTCGACAAACTTCACCTGGTCGGTGAGCAATACCAGGGGGAGGAGACATGTATACTTCTTCATGAAGATCACCATTCAAGAAAGCATTCTTGACATCCATTTGATAAATCTTCCATTGGCGAATGGAACAAACTGCAATCAAGGTGCGAACAGTCGTCATTTTTGCAACAGGAGCAAACGTTACCATACTTTTGCGCGTACCCTTTCGCAACAAGTCTAGCATTATAACGCTCAACGGATCCATCAGACTTTGTTTTGATTTTATAAACCCAACGAAAACCAATTGTGTGTTTTCCAGGTGGAAGCGGAACCAGATCCCATGTATGAGTCTGATAAAGAGCTGCAAGTTCCTCAGCCATAGCGGTCTGCCAAAGGGGATTAGAAATGGCCTCTTTGTAGGATGTTGGCTCAGAGAGACGATGTACATTAGCAATAAAATAGGAAAAAGCCGTTGAGTAAGAGGAATAGACAAATTCAGGAAGCTTTGTGGACTTCTTATTACGATAAGGTCTCGATGGAGGGGGGGTCTTGATGATTTGTAGACAGAGGATCAACGATAGGTGCTGGATCATCCACATGTGGTGGATCAGTAGCAAGTGGTGGATCAGTGACATGTGGTGGATCATCAATGTCAATGCTAAACGGATCAATAGTACGGAGCTCCTCTCGGGTTGCATCATGTGACTGAACAGGAATGCTATGTAATGGAATAAGCTCCAAAAAGGTGACATTGCGAGATACATACAGTTTCTGATTTGAAGGATCGTAGCATCGATAACCTCTCTGACCAATACCATATCCCAGAAAAACACAAAGAGCTTATTTTGAAGACAACTTATCACTCTCTACATGAGGCTTCAAGACAAAACATGTACACGTAAACACTCATAATGAAGAATAATCTGGGAGTTGTCCAAACAACATTTCATAGGGAGACTTCCCCGAAGTGTACGCAGTAGGAATGCGATTAATAACATAAGTAGCGGTATGAACAACTTCTCCCCAAATAAACCCACTTATAACAAGTGTAATCATCAATGAATGAAACATAATAGTTAGCTCCTAACTTGGAGGTTATCGGAGAGGGGCCCCACATATCACAATGCACAATATCAAAGGGAGCAACAGAATGAGTGACACTTTTATAAAACGGTAAAGCAGAAAATTTTCCTAGTTTACAACCACAACAATCAGAAATATCATCAAATTTCAAAGAGCCTAACACACCAGTGGAAACCAAAAACTGTAAACGAGACGCTGAAACATGTCCCAAACGAGAATGCCAAAGATAAAAAAGAGATGATGAAGGGTTTAAACGAAAAGACGACAAATCGACACTAGGTGCAACAACATCAGCAACATGTAGCTTCTTCAAGACATAAAGCTCCCCAAATCTACGGCCTATCCCGATCACCCTCCGAGACCGAATGTCCTGTACACAGCAGAATGAATCAGAAAAGAAGACCCAACAACCAGATTTTGTAACACCCAAAGTCAGGAAGGCCAAGAAAGGAAAGGAAAACCTAAGTTTAAGGGACGACTCGTCGAGTCCAAGGAGGAACTCTGCGAGTCTGATCGGGATCCGGGTCAAGGAGTAAGTGACCGACTCGGCGAGTCGGCCAAGGAGACTCGGCGAGTCTGGTCTAAATGAGGAAACCCCTAAATCCGGGACTTAGAGCCTATTTAAACATCTCATTCTCTCCCCTAGGGTTCCTTTACTGCCTCTTTCACCCAGAACATCGAACCCTAAGCCCCATTGTTGCTCAATCAAGCTTCCAAGCCATTTTTGGGCGATTTGAAGGAAGAAGAAAGAGGGGAATCATTGAAGCTTCAAGGATTGGCCTTAGATCTGGAGTTTGTGGAACCTTTCTGAGTTATTGAAGGTACTAAGTCGTTTCCTTCATTTAGATCTATTCTAGTTGTGAGTTTTGGGGCTTTTTAGCCATGATTAGTTATCCATTTGAGTTAGAAGCCAGATCTGAAGTTTCTACTTCGGATCTAAGCACATTTTGGCCTTGTGAAGCATAAAGAACCTGCCCTTGAGCTAATTATGGAGCCTCCTTGCCTTAAACCCTAGTTTATGGTGTATTTAGCCTAGATCTCCTTCTCTACACGTAAAGTTTACAACTTTACGTGAGGCATAGGCTTGGGAAGGGTAGATCTATAGTTTGGAGTCCATGCATGACTCAAAAGTCCTCTGCATGTATGAAGATCTGAATAGACTTGGCGAGTCCTTTGAGTGGACTCGGCGAGTAGCATGAAGATTAGGAGGAACTCGACGAGTGGGATGAACAACTCGTCGAGTAGGATGAAGATTGCTTTGGACTCGGCGAGTCTGTTCTTAGACTCGGCGATTCAGGACGCGAAACCCCAAACCCTTCGAGTTGAGACTCGAATCAGTGAGTTGAGTGGAGACTCGGTGAGTTGGACAGGTCAGGACTCGGAAATCGATAGACTCGGCGAGTCATGGACTGACTTGGTGAGTCGAGTCGCGAATGGAAGGACTCTGAGCATATGAACTCGGCGAGTCAGTAGGTTGACTCGGCGAGTAGGGTTGACCTGGAAGGTTGACCTTGACCAGGACTTTGACTTTGATCAGAGTTGATTTAGTCGACTTCCGGGGGACAGTTAGACTAAGTGTTGCATTGTTATTGAAGCTCGGGGAGCTAGTGGAGCGGGAGTTCAGAGAGTTGTCGGGCAGCAACTAGAGAGGGTTTTCAACAAGATCAGCAAGTGCAGGTAAGTTTCCCTTTTGTGTGAATGGGTTTACGGCCACAATGCCGGCCCATGTAATTATGAGTAGAAGACCCGGGGGTTAGCCCTAGGCATAGTATGCTAGTATGATATTCAGGACGAGGTCCAATGATAGCGGGCGGGTGCCCAAGGAATGGTTTATATGATAGTTTTATACTTGTTGGTTGTATGATACATGTATGTGCTTGGTAGGGAGGTGAGTGTGGGCGAGGTCCCGTACCTCACCAATAGCAGAGGGTGGATGGTGTTCCACATCTCATTAGCAGCAGAACAGGGGCGAGGCCCAAGTTAGGGAAAGAGTGAGTGTGGGATGGGCCCGTATCTCACTACCAGTAGGAGTGTGGACGGGGTTCCATGACTCACCAGTTGCACGACAAGGGCGAGGCCTTTAGAGCAGGATTCGGTAGCATATGATTAGTTTATGTGTTGTGAAATGTTATGTGTTAGTATATGTTGGCGGGCAATGCCCAGTGACAGGCGAGGCCTAAGCGAAACAGATCTGTATCTGATCGGGGCTCGAAGCCAGGTGGGTCCTAGAGCAGCGGGGCCGTTGTAGCGGGCGAGGCCCGAGGCAGGGGCGAGGCCCAAGATAGCGGGCGTGGCCCAGTATGTACAGTATGTGATTATACATGGTATGTGGTAGGGTGGGGAACTCACTAAGCTTCATTCTTACGGTTTTTAGTTTTGGTTTCAGGTACTTCCAGTAGAGGAGGGAAGAGCTCGGGGTGATCGCATGGCACACACCATAGATTAGACGGACTGGGAATGTTTACTCTAATAACGAATATATGTTTTGGAAATTAATACTCTGATTATGTTTTGGATTGATAACTTTGCTTTAAGTAATGTTTTATTAAAAAAATTAGTCTTGAATTTTGGGACGTTACAATTTGGTATCAGAGCCTTGGTTTGAGGGATTCGGACGTACTCTCGGGTGTGTCTGAACTCAAACTAAGGGATTGGTATGGAAGTTTTCAAAATGAAAAGTCAGTTTTGTAAAAAGAGTTTGAGAAAGAAAACAATTTTAGAAAAGCAAAAGAACTCAGAAAGAAAAGAATTTTGAAAGGAGAAAAAGGGTGTGGTGCATGCAATCAGCCGAGCTCAAGTAAGTACCCCAAAATACCCATACAAATTTATGTTATGATTATCAGTTAGTAGAACAGCATGCTAGATTAGGACTAAGGATCTAGGGAGGATGCCTTATGTGCCTATTATATGCTTTGAGCTGCATGATAGTGCTGATTAGACAGTAGTAGGATGGCCTGTTTAGGTTATGCCTGAGTTTATGAGTTGGTGTTGCATGCTAGTACAGATTCTTGCTATGTGGATATGATTGCTTAGGTATGTTATGGTTAGATTTTCCCTTGTCTGAATGATGCTTGCTTTATGCATTGTGGGATTCTGAGTGATGGGAGTTAGCCATTAGGTGAATACGTCACGTCACATGTGATCAGGGTTGAATAATCTCAGAGTACTGGATTTGGCCCTATTGCGTAGCTCTCATTTGAGTCCAACTGTTGTAGAGACGAGTCTTTTACTCGAAGGATTATCTGAGCCTCGTCACATGTGATGGTATCCAAGTAATGGCTAATTGGCATCACAAGGAGACCTTCAGCAGCTGAGGATTGGTTTGAGTTGAGTCAGAGGTTTCCCTAGGGTAAGCCTAGGATGAGATAGTGCTGGGAGCAGTAGTAGTGGATAAGGGACCTGGTGGAGTCGAATCAATTCCTAAGGACAATACGGATAGATGTGAAGGTAGTATGGGCCCATACTACTGAAAACAGAGGATCCGTACTCGATTCGGGAAAGGCCGAGACAAGACCGGGAACCTGGTAGGGTGTGTGTTTGGTCTCGCAGCAGTGATAAGTATTCTGATAGAGGATGTATTATATTTTCAGCATGATGACGTTACGAGAGAGACCAGTGGGCGGACCAGGCGCCAGAGAGGGATCAAGCTCGGGTTCAGGAGCCAAGCAGCTCGAGGAGCGGATGAGGGAGTTGATATCAGCTGAGGTTACGCGCAGCATACTAGACCAGACTCCTGTGATATTTGGCACGGTCAAGGAGGGTATACTGGAGAATTTGGATGAGAGGCTAGGAGCCTTCCGTACCGAGATGATGGCTTTGATGGGAGCGCATACCTTGACATTTCGAGAGTTCAAGGCTTGCGGGGCACCAGATTATCATGGGGCTAGGGACCCCATCGCCAGCAGTATATGGTTGGCTGATGTTGCCAACGCATTCTGTATGAGCCGGTGTCCTGAGGGGGACAAGGTTAGACTCGCTTCCTATCTTCTGAAGGACAGAGCGAGGGATTGGTGGGAGGAGATTGATCATGCTTTGGGGGATGATTCCGCGTTGGACGCGATAACTTGGAGCGATTTCTCGGCCAGGTTCAGGGCGGAGTTTTCGCCAGTTATTGAGGTGCAGCAGTTGGCACGGGAGTTTCAGGATTTGACACAGACCACTGAGACTGTGGCGGAGATCACCGCCAAGTTCAGGGAGAGGGCTCTTCTTGTACCGCAGTATGTCGCGGATGAGGAGATGAAGAAGGCCCGATATCACAAGATATTGAGGGTTGACATCAGGGAGTTCGTGAGCAGGTCCGGCTGTAAGACGCTGGAAGATATGATTTCTCGAGCCAGAGAGAGGGAAATTGATTTGGAGCAGATCCGGAAGAGGAAGCCGAATGAGGTTCAGGTAGCCGCGAGTTCGGGCAAAAGGCCCAAGAGATCGGATTCGGGATCGAGGGATTATCAGGACCGCAGCCGATTTGGGAAGTGTGGCAGGGCGCACGGGGGTGCATGCAGGGGTGGTAGCGGCGGTGAGTCTGGCTGGTTCAAGTGCGGTCAGACTTGTCATTTTAGCAGGGGTTGTACTGTTACCCCCACTCATGGATCCGACCTGATATGTTTTCACTGCAATCAGTGGGGCCACAAGAAGGCCCAGTGCCCCAGTTTGCTTCCGGCAGGACGGGTGATGGCACCTGCCCCTGCAACTTTGAGGATCACGGACGACCGTCAGGGCCGAGCAGAGGCGCCTGCGATAGGAGGCAGGGCTTTTCAGATGACTACCTTGGAGGTGCGAGCAGCATCGGACATTGCAGGTATGCGATTTCCGGTTCAGTTCTTTTATGTATGCATGATTATATTGTTATGGTTCTGCATCATTATCGGTATGAGTATTTTATTTTTGTGCGTCTTGATCGTGATCGAGTTATATGCCATCTGCATACCTTGATATTTGAATGGTAGTTAAGGGATGTGCTCTATTGGAGAAGGTTGCTTAGGATGCAATAACTTTAGCATGCCTGGGAGGGACTTGGTATGTCTCGCTAGTTCGGAGCCGTATAATTTTAGAAATGGATTGGTTAGATCCCTAGCTATGGTAAGCTTGGGGGTTCCTTAGCAGGTTGATTATGGAATGGTAGCGAGGATTGGGATCTCTTTTCGAGCATTGAGCAGCAAGGGTTAAGCAGGATCGAAGTGGGGGAGAATCCTCCGAGCGTGCAAAGGTAAGAGCACGCATATCCAAAATGAGTGCGCGAACTCTGAGAAGAAAAAGAAGTGGTACAGCGTGTGATGGATTGAGGAGTTCAGGGTTGGGAGGTTGAGAAACTCCCCCTCAGCCAGTGCGTGTATTGGTGATGGTTAGTATGTGGTTGGGAATTCAGGTTGGAGGATCGCCTGTAGGGATCGAGTGAGTCAGAAGGAGGATCTTGAGAACTGATAGCATGGGGTGCTTTCATATTAGCAGCCAATGGTGGAAAGTGTTGTAAGACTACCGGGCAGCCATAGCATTCACTAGCAGTCAGTGGTGGAAAGTGTTGTCAGACTATGGGGCAGCCGTAGCATTCACTAGCAGACGGTGATAGAAGGTGATGTAAGACTGCGGGTAAGTTGTAGCATTCCATAGTAGCTTCGTTGGCGGAGTTGGGGCGAGGCCCTTATCTCCTAATGACCATATAGGGATCAGGAATGGGTAGTAGATGAGAATGATAGGGAGTTTGCCTGTATAGCCCTAGAGAGGTGAGACATTGGGAGAGGCCGCTCCAGGATATAGTTGGGTGAGACCCGTGGGCGAGGACCGTATGAGAGGAGAAGTATAGGTGACACCTGAGAGCAGGGTTGCTCAGTAGTATGGTTGGGTGAGACCCGTGGGCGAGGCCCGAGCGAGAGTGGCTAAACAAGTAGGATGTAACAGCCCGGATTTCCAGGTATTTTATTGTTTTGATTTCTTTGTGTTTTGAGAGGGGACTCGGCGAGTTGGAGCTCAGACTCGCCGAGTAGGGTCGCGATTTTGGACGCGGGATTCGTCTGGACTCGCCGAGTCCAGGATATGGACTCGGCGAGTCCATGCTGTTTAATGAAACCCTAATTTCTCGGGTTTGGGACCTATTTAAAGGGCCTTATGGCCGTCATTTGCACCCAACAGTCCATAGAGAGAAACCCTAGAGTGCTTTAGCGATTTGAGAGAGAAAGGAAGCATTTCTTGACATTTGTGTGTTGTTTAGCAAAGAAGAGGGAGGTTCTAGCCAATAGGAGGCAAAGGAGACTGCTATTCGGTGGATTTGAAGCTTAGCCCTTCAATCTAAAGGTATGATTTCGGCTCATCTCCTGTTTTGTGAAGTATAATTGATTTTAGGGTTTCTTGTGACCTTGTTGAGTTGATTGGATGGCCAAATAGTCCCTTGCTAGTGATGAGACTTCGGATCTGGATCCATAGAGGTCCAGAGAGCCTCATTCATCAAGCTTTATAGAGAACAATGGAGGTTATGACCTTGAGTAGTGAGTTTTGTTAATAATTCTTCATATATGGTCATATAGAGGTTGTTTATGCACCAAGTCTAGGGCTTTACGTGGTGAACCAGTCTAGGAAGGCCAAATCTATGAATTGTTGGAATAGATCTGACCTTAGAAGTGAGTTTGAGTGATTGCATGGCATGGACTCGCCGAGTCCGATGAGCAGACTCGGCGAGTAGCTTGAAGATTGCCTTGGACCGGCCAGTGAG
The DNA here is from genome assembly GCF_002870075.4 of Lactuca sativa. Lineage (NCBI taxonomy): Eukaryota > Viridiplantae > Streptophyta > Magnoliopsida > Asterales > Asteraceae > Lactuca > Lactuca sativa. The sequence goes on from NC_056629.2 coordinate 182,967,155, forward strand.
TGGTCCAGTCGAGTCATGGGTCGACTCAGTGAGTCAGGGCGAGTTAGAGAGGGTTGTCAAGTGGACTGTGTCGAGCTGGGACTTGCCGAGTCGTCCTTGAGACTCGGCGAGTTGAGTCGGGGTGGCCCCGCGATTTCTGCCAGGTGAAACTCGTCGAGTCAGGGGGAGTACTCGACGTGTAGAAAGGGAATCCTAGAGAGTTGGTGAGAACGTCTAGACTCGCCGAGTTGCCGTGTGCACTCGCCGAGTCCGGTCAAAGTTGACCGTTGGCCGTTGACCTGCGTTGACTTCTTAGGGATAGTCAACCTTAGAAATAAAAAGTGTTAATTAGAGTCATGTGATGTTATAGGAGGATTAGAGCTCGGAGGATCGAGCACGAGGGATTTCCAGGATTCGTGAGATACCGAGACACGCGAGGTGAGTCTTCTCACTATACTTTACCTTGAGTAGGTAATCAGAGCTATGTGTTAATGTATGTATATTATGTGTATGCTATGTGTTGTACTGCATTATTTCTATGTGATTTATGTTGTGCATGATTACAGAGTTGGAACCGGAAGGTTCCTAGAGTTAGAACCTGAGGGTTCACAGAGTTGGGTGCACGGACCCATGGAGTTATAGCCTCGAGTGGCTAATATGTGTTTTATGTGTGGTATTTTGGGGAACTCACTAAGCTTCGTGCTTACAGTGTTAGTGTTGTTGTTTCAAGTACTAGCTATGACCGTGGGAAGGCGCCGACTTGATCTGTACACACGCAGGGGACTTTTGATATATTTATGTGATCTTGGGATTTGTATGATACAGATTGGAATTTGAAACTTAATGTTTTTATGAAATTAAATGAGAAATGTTTTTTTTTATATTGCGAAAAATTATTTTGAAATTCACGGTGTTACAAGTTGGTATCAGAGCCTTGGTTTGAGGGATTCGAGTACACCTTCGGGCGTATTTGAACTCAAACTGAGGATTTGAGATGTATTTTCAAAAAGAGTAAAAGATTTTTGAAAAAAAACGCAGAGCAGGAGATGTGTGTACGATCAGTCAGCGCCCGAACGGTGATTTCCCAAAATACCTTTATATATTATGTGATATTGACATTGATATGATGAATTCGGATGATAGAGTAGGCTAGGTATTGCTATTAGGACTAGAGTGGCCTGATTTGTGATGCCTTAGCCTAGGGAGAGGTGAGCTGCTATGAGATGCTTGAGAGTGAGTAGGTAGCAGCGAGGTACTTATGAGAAATCTATTAGAGAGTGGTCTATGCATGATAGAGTACTTGAGACCTGGGATCCAAAGAGAAGGACTTGGAGTGTATTCTGGTGCGGTGCGGACAGTAGTATTGGGCCCGTACTACTGGAAGCACCGGAGCGGTGTGCAGCCCAAGTCAGAATCTTTGGAATGCCAAGAATCAAGGAGGAAAGAGTTGACGAGTGTGAGCATACTCGTGTGGATTCTAATTTATCGTATGTTGTATTTCAGAGGTAGATCATGGTGAGGACACGTTTGATGCCCGAGAGTAGTAGTACCAGTGAGGAGGAGATCCGCCGGATCATTCAGGAGGAGGTGGCTGCGGCCATCAGGGCAGAGATACCGGAGATGTTTGGGTCTATAAAGACCACATTGATTGAGACGTTTGATGAGTGTTATGCCGCTCTTTCTGAGGCTGCTGCTGCAGCGGCTACCGCAGCGATTGCTGCTGCGAGGCCGCAGGGTGGGGATGCGTTGCTGTTCCGTGAGTTCAACAACACAAAACCACCAGAGTTTGATGGTACTCAGGATCCGGTGGCAGCTATGAGGTGGATATCTGATATTGAGGGGTGTTTCTTCACTTGCTCGTCTCCTGAGCATTTGAAGGTCCGGTTCGCGCTGAACCAGCTTCGATTGGGAGCGAAGGACTGGTGGAAGTTTGTGACGGCGCATTATACGCCTGCTGAGCTTTCTGCGGTGACCTGGGAGAGGTTCACCACCATGTTTCGGGATAAGTACGTTCCCCAGGTGGAGAGGGAGCGTTTAGCACAGGAGTTTCTGACCCTCAAGCAGGGTACTGAGTCTGTTACAGCGATCACGAGGATGTTCCACGAGAGGGCGATGTTCTGCCCTGAGCACGTGTCCACTGAGCAGGCACGTATGAGCCGCTACTTGAGCATCTTGAGGCGGGATATTCGGGAGTTCGCTGCGAACTCCTCATACCGGACATTTGCCGAGCTTCAGGCAAATGCCCGGAAGAGGGAGATTGAGATTGAGACTCAGGCCAGGGAGGAGGCGGAGTCTCAGGGGAGGGATCGGCGACCGGCACAGTCCCAGCCGACCGCCAAGCAGGCCAAGCCTGCTGATTCCAGACCAGGGAGCCAGAAGGGCCGCACTTGCGGAAAGTGCGGCAAGGGTCATGACGGAGTTTGTCGAGCGGGGTCTTGCTACAAATGTGGCAAGGAGGGGCACATGGCCAAGCACTGCCCCAAGGGGTTTGCAGTGTGTTTTCACTGCAACCAGACCGGACACCGGAAGGCCGAGTGTCCGCAGTTGCGCGAAGCATCTCAGGGGTCTGCTCCTGCCGCCATCAGAGCTACAGAGAGTCGGCCTGTGAAGGCCGAGGCGCCGAGAGCTCGAGGGAGAGCCTTCCAGCTGACTGCGGAGGAGGTCCACGCTGCGCCCGATGTTGTGGCTGGTATGTTTCCTTTCGTGTATTTATTTTTGATAGTGAGATGTTATGCTTATATTATATTATGCGTAGGTACCTTTCTTGTGAACTCTATACCTGCTTTAGTGTTATTTGACTCGGGTGCGAGTCGGTCTTTCGTATCTTTGGCCTTTAGTCAGCATATCAGTATTAGTCGTGAGGCATTGAGTCGGCCTCTGAGAGTTTCCATAGCTGATGATAGAGTGATTTGTGCCTCGGAGGTTTTCCGGGGATGTGTGTTAGAGATTTTCGGGGTTGAGTTTCCGATTGATCTGATTCCTATTGCGATGGGTGATGTCTGTGTCATTGTGGGCATGGACTGGCTGAGTCGATTCGGCGCAGTCATCGACTGCGAGCGTCAGCTGGTGACTATACGAGACCCTAGTGGGGGAGTTCTTTCGGTGTACGGTGAGGGTACACGTTCGGGATCAGCCTTTTGTTCAGCCGCTAGGGCGAGGCAGTGTCTACAGCAGGGCTGTAAGGGTTTTGTGGCGTATGTGATGGATGCGCGAGCGACTTCCGAGAGACCAAGTTTAGTTGAGGAGGTACCGGTGGTGCGTGAGTTTCCAGATGTCTTTCCCGAGGAGCTGCCGGGAGTACCTCCTATGAGGCAAGTGGAGTTTGGTATTGATTTGGTTCTGGGGGCCGCGCCTATAGCTAAGGTGCCTTATCGTCTTGCACCTCCAGAGATGCAAGAGTTATCCTCGCAGCTTCAAGAGTTGCTAGGGAAGGGATTCATTCGGCCGAGCAGTTCGTCGTGGGGAGCACCTATTCTGTTCGTCAAGAAGAAGGATGGTTCACATCGGATGTGTATTGATTACCGGGAGTTGAACAAGCTGACGGTCAAGAACCGTTACCCGTTGCCGAGGATCGACGATTTATTTGATCAGTTGCAGGGAGCATCTTGGTTTTCCAAGATCGACTTGAGGTCGGGATATCATCAGGTGAGAGTGCGGGATGAGGACGTCCAGAAGACAGCATTCAGGACGCGTTATGGGCATTATGAGTTTGTGGTGATGCCTTTTGGGCTCACCAATGCCCCGACTGTGTTCATGGATCTCATGAACAGGGTATGCAGGCCGATGTTGGATCGGTCGGTGATTGTATTTATCGATGATATTCTGGTGTATTCGAGATCTAGAGAGCAGCATGAGGAGCATTTGAGGGAGGTCCTTGGGGTATTGAGATCGGAGAAGTTTTATGCAAAGTTCTCCAAGTGTGATTTCTGGTTGCGGGAGGTCCAGTTCCTAGGACATCTCGTTAACCAGGAAGGGATTCTGGTCGATTCGGCCAAGGTTGAGGCGGTGATAAGTTGGGAGGTGCCAAAGTCACCCTCTGAGATCAGGAGTTCCCTTGGATTAGCAGGGTATTATCGGAGATTTATCAAGGATTTCTCCAAGATCGCAGTTCCGCTCACCAGATTAACCCGGAAGGGTGTCCATTCTCAAGGGGTCCTGAGCAGCAGACCTCCTTTGAGACACTTCGCCAAAGGTTGTGCGAAGCCCCGGTATTAGCTCTCCCGGAAGGGATGGAGGATTTTGTAGTATATTGTGATGCATCGATTTTGGGGCTGGGTGCGGTGTTGATGCAGAGGGGTCATGTGATAGCATATGCATCGAGGCAGCTGAAGCCTCATGAGACGAGATATCCCACGCATGATCTAGAGTTGGGGGCAGTAGTGTTCGCCCTCAAGATTTGGCGTCACTACTTATATGGGGTTCGGTGTACGATATACACGGACCATAAGAGCTTGAAGTACTTGATGGATCAGCCCAATCTGAATATGCGTCAGAGGAGGTGGTTAGATGTGGTCAAGGATTATGATTGTGAGATCCTGTACCACCCGGGCAAGGCCAATGTGGTGGCCGATGCGTTGAGCCGCAGGGCGGAGAGCACTCCATTGCGAGATGTATGTTTGAGATTGACCATGATAGCTCCGGTATTGGATGCCATTCGTGGGGCACAGGCCGAGGCTGTGCAGCCGGAGATGCAGAAGAGGGAACGGGTCGTTGGTTTGGTTTCAGAGTTCGTTACGGATGGTCGAGGGCTTATGACTTTTCAGGGTCGGATTTGGGTACAATTTGTGGGTGGTACGCGCACTTCTTTGATGGAGGAGGCTCATCGGTCGAAATTTTCGATCCATCCGGGGGCTACGAAGATGTATTTGGATTTGAGGAAAGAGTATTGGTGGCCCTGTATGAAGAGGGACGTCGCATGGTTCGTTGAGAGGTGCTTGACCTGCCGTAGGGTTAAGGCCGAGCACCAGAGACCGCATGGCAAGTTGCAGCCATTGGAGGTTCCCGAATGGAAGTGGGAACAGATCACTATGGATTTCATCACCAAATTGCCGAGGACTGCCAGAGGAGTTGATGCAATTTGGGTGATTGTAGATAGGTTGACGAAGAGCGCTCACTTCCTTGCCATCAGTGAGAGTTCTTCAGCGGAGAAGTTGGCGGAGTTATATGTGAGAGAAGTGGTATCTCGGCATGGGGTGCCGATCTCGATTGACTTAGACCGTGATGAGGAGTTGGGTACTAGATTGCATTTTAGTACCGCATATCATCCCTAGACAGACGGTCAGAGTGAGCGGACGATTCAGACGCTTGAGGACATGCTTCGAGCATGTGTGTTGGATTTCGGGGGTAGCTAGGATGCGTATTTACCCTTGGCAGAGTTTTCCTACAACAACAGCCATCATTCGAGCATTGGTATGCCACCCTTTGAGCTGTTGTATGGTAGGAGGTGTCGGACCCCCCATTTGCTGGGGAGAGGTTGGGCAGAGAGTGATGGGCAGTACAGAGATCGTGCTTCAGACGACAGAGCAGATTCAGCAGGTCAGACAAAGGTTATTGACCGCCCAGAGCCGACAGAAGAGTTATGCAGACAGACGCTGGTCCGAGCTTGAGTTTTCAGGTCGGCGACTTCGTTCTCCTGAAAGTCTCTCCTTGGAAAGGAGTGATTCGATTCAGGAAGAGGGGCAAGTTGGGGCCCCGGTATATTGGGCCATTTCGTGTGATTGCGAGGGTAGGCCGGGTAGCCTATCGTTTGGAATTGCCAGCAGAGTTGGGGCAAATCCACGACACTTTTCATGTGTCGCAATTGAGGAAATGTATTGCCGATGAGTCGGCAGTGGTTCCATTAGAGGATATTCAGGTGGATGCGAGCCTGAATTATGTCGAGAGACCAGTAGCCATCAGAGATCGGAAGATCAAGGTTCTGAGGAACAAGGAGGTACCTCTGGTGTTGGTTCAGTGGCAACACCGGAAGGGATCAGAGATAACCTGGGAGCCGGAGCGCGAGATGCGGGAGCAGCATCCGGAGCTATTTTCAGAGCAAGACTTCGAGGGCGAAGTCTAGATCTAGTGGGGGAGAGTTGTAACAGCCCGGATTTCCAGGTATTTTATTGTTTTGATTTCTTTGTGTTTTGAGAGGGGACTCGGCGAGTTGGAGCTCAGACTCGCCGAGTAGGGTCGCGATTTTGGACGCGGGATTCGTCTGGACTCGCCGAGTCCAGGATATGGACTCGGCGAGTCCATGCTGTTTAATGAAACCCTAATTTCTCGGGTTTGGGACCTATTTAAAGGGCCTTATGGCCGTCATTTGCACCCAACAGTCCATAGAGAGAAACCCTAGAGTGCTTTAGCGATTTGAGAGAGAAAGGAAGCATTTCTTGACATTTGTGTGTTGTTTAGCAAAGAAGAAGGAGGTTCTAGCCAATAGGAGGCAAAGGAGACTGCTATTCGGTGGATTTGAAGCTTAGCCCTTCAATCTAAAGGTATGATTTCGGCTAATCTCCTGTTTTGTGAAGTATAATTGATTTTAGGGTTTCTTGTGACCTTGTTGAGTTGATTGGATGGCCAAATAGTCCCTTGCTAGTGATGAGACTTCGGATCTGGATCCATAGAGGTCCAGAGAGCCTCATTCATCAAGCTTTATAGAGAACAATGGAGGTTATGACCTTGAGTAGTGAGTTTTGTTAATAATTCTTCATATATGGTCATATAGAGGTTGTTTATGCACCAAGTCTAGGGCTTTACGTGGTGAACTAGTCTAGGAAGGCCAAATCTATGAATTGTTGGAATAGATCTGACCTTAGAAGCGAGTTTGAGTGATTGCATGGCATGGACTCGCCGAGTCCGATGAGCAGACTCGGCGAGTAGCTTGAAGATTGCCTTGGACCGGCCAGTGAGTGGTCCAGTCGAGTCATGGGTCGACTCAGTGAGTCAAGGCGAGTTAGAGAGGGTTGTCAAGTGGACTGTGTCGAGCTGGGACTCGCCGAGTCGTCCTTGAGACTCGGCGAGTTGAGTCGGGGTGGCCCCGCGATTTCTGCCAGGTGAAACTCGTCGAGTCAGGGGGAGTACTCGACGTGTAGAAAGGGAATCCTAGAGAGTTGGTGAGAACGTCTAGACTCGCCGAGTTGCCGTGTGCACTCGCCGAGTCCAGTCAAAGTTGACCGTTGGCCGTTGACCTACGTTGACTTCTTAGGGATAGTCAACCTTAGAAATAAAAAGTGTTAATTAGAGTCATGTGATGTTATAGGAGGATTAGAGCTCGGAGGATCGAGCACGAGGGATTTCCAGGATTCGTGAGATACCGAGACACGCTAGGTGAGTCTTCTCACTATACTTTACCTTGAGTAGGTAATCAGAGCTATGTGTTAGTGTATGTATGTTATGTGTATGCTATGTGTTGTACTGCATTATTTCTATGTGATTTATGTTGTGCATGATTACAGAGTTGGAACCGGAAGGTTCCTAGAGTTAGAACCTGAGGGTTCACAGAGTTGGGTGCACGGACCCATGGAGTTATAGCCTCGAGTGGCTAATATGTGTTTTATGTGTGGTATTTTGGGGAACTCACTAAGCTTCGTGCTTACAGTGTTAGTGTTGTTGTTTCAGGTACTAGCGATGACCGTGGGAAGGCGTCGGCTTGATCTGTACACACGCAGGGGACTTTTGATATATTTATGTGATCTTGGGATTTGTATGATACAGATTGGAATTTGAAACTTAATGTTTTTATGAAATTAAATGAGAAATGTTTTTTTTATATTGCGAAAAATTATTTTGAAATTCACGGTGTTACATAGGACTAGAAGGATAGAGGCGGGTGAGACCCGTGGGCGAGGCCTGTGAGTTTTAGAAGCACAGGTGGGACCTGGTTGGGACCTTAGTGTCAAGATAGGGGATCGGGGATCTCAGGATTGTAGTGCCTGAATGGCAGAATAGATTGAGCAGTTATAGGTGGTCAAAGTTTCTTCGAAGTCGCTGGGAGCGACGAGGAGTTATGTGGGGACTAGCGACCGGGGGTGGGGGGCAGTAATCTAGATATTGGTAGGACGGTAGGGACCAGGGTGGTCTCAGTCATCCGGAAGGCAGATGAGGAATAGCAGAATTTGCAGTCAGTAGCAGTGCGGGTATGCAGTGTATGGTGGAATTCAGTTAGTTGATCGTGGGGTGCTCGACACCAAATTATAGTAGAAAGAAATGCCCAGTGGATACTGGCAATAATGACCCGTACTGGAAGTAGCGGGAGTAATGGTTTGGTGAAGATAGGATTTTTACAGTGACAAAGGAAATAGTTGGTTATGGAGCATCGCCTTGGGAAGGCAAGGAAATCGTGCAAGGAAAGGAGGGGTGAACCCCTATGGGTTCAGTGCAGTACTCGGTGAGTACCAGAAGGATTGTCGGTTGAGTAAGTTGTGTTTCCAGAATGTTCAGGGTCGGGGTTGACCCGAGATTATTATCCGCAAGGATTAATGTTAGTCGGAATGACCGGGTGAAATACCAGCGAAGGTAGGCAGCTGGTGTTGGATCAATTAGTAGAGTATTTGGAAGCAGATCGCAGGCAGTTGGCCATAGCAAACTTCGAGGACGAAGTTTAGTTTAAGTGGGGGAGAGTTGTAACACCCAAAGTCAGGAAGGCCAAGAAAGGAAAGGAAACCCTAAGTTTAAGGGACGACTCGTCGAGTCCAAGGAGGAACTCGGCGAGTCCAAGTGGGATCCGGGTCAAGGAGTAAGTGACCGACTCGGCGAGTCGGCCAAGGAGACTCGGCGAGTCTGGTCTGAACAAGGAAAACCCTAAATCCGTGTAACGCTCTAAAAATTTCAACCAATTTAAACTTTTCAAAAACAACCCCATTCATTAAGTTATTACAAAAAGGTTTTCAATACAACTATTATCAGAGTCTTCCCAGAACCACATCATAAAACATAATCATGAGGAGCGGTACGATCACGCCTTTGCCTTGCCACGGTCTCCTGAAGAACCTGAAAAACATTAAACCACAACTGTAAGCCCGAAAGCTTAGTGAGATACCCCCAAAATACCAACCACATATACCATACACGCACAACATGCCTCATCATAACAGAACACAGAACAACCATGCACTTCTGGTCTACTGTGTGACTGGTCTGCCGCACTGGGCTTTCAGTCCACCTGGTCCACCCTCCGAGTCTAACCATATACATCGATTCTACAGTGTGATTGGTCCGCCCGCACCGGGCCTTCAATCCACCTGGTCCACTCTCTGAGTCTACAGTGTGACTGGTCCGCCCGCACTGGGCCTTCAGTCGGCCTGGTCCACTCATCGAGCCTCGGCACGTCCGGTCTGCCCTCTTGGGGCCTACAGCCTATCCGGACCGCTCGTTGGGCCTTCGGGACAACCGGTCCGCCCTGGGTATGTTGGCCTACAGCACAAAGCAGGACCCGCCTCAACCCAACCCCATTCTAACAACCATGTGCACATAAACATTCAATCATATAACAATTCAGATTCAATCAAGACGATCTAGCAGATCACATAACATAACATTATCCTAACCAGGATACCGACCTAGCCGGTCACTAGCATAGCATCATCCTATATACCAGGATACCGACCGACCTTAACCAGGTCTCTAAGATAATACCATCCTAACTACCAGGATGCAAACATAGCAAAGCAATAACATAACAACGATACCCGGATCAAAATCCGATAAAGGGTCGGCCTTGGTGCCTTAGACCCTGTTGATATAGTGAGGATAACTCACCTCGCAACTGCCGACTGAACCGATAAACCCAAGCTGCTCTGACTACTGATGCGATCTCCACCACTGATCAACACCAAAACACTATACTCAAAACAAAAGCCAACAATTACCAAAATGCCCCTGGAAATCAACTGGTCAACCCTTGGTCAAACTCAAAGTCAAAGTCATCCCCTGACTGACTCTACTCGCCGATTCAACCCGATGACTCGCCGAGTCCCCATGCACAGAACTTCCCCAATCCGCGACTCAACTCGCCGAGTCACCCCGAGACTCGCCGAGTTCCACAACCCTGAGTCCTATCACACTCGACTCACTGAGTCATCCCTTGACTCACCGATTCACAGCTCAACCAGAAGAAAGGTTAGGGCCTCACGACCAGACTCGCCGAGTCCAAGAACAAACTCGCCGAGTCCAAGGCTATCTTCAACAGGCTCGCCGAGTTGTTCTTCCAACTCGTCGAGTCCCTGCTCATCTTCATCCAACTCGCCGAGTTGTTCTTCCAACTCGTCGAGTTCTAGCCTATCTTCAAGCAACTCGCCGAGTACACCCTTGTGACTCGTCGAGTACCCTTAGATCTGAAACCATACAGAGGCTTTCCAAGCCATGCAGAAGCTCTAAACCATAGATCTACCCTTCTACAAGCCATCCATCACGTAAAGTGGCAAACTTTACGTGAATCCAAGTAGATCTAAGCATGTTACACTCTAGGGTTTGGGTTTGGGACAAAAGAACTTCACCAACAACTCTTGAGCATAGACTTTATGGCTTTCTAGATCATTAGCAACCTAGATATGAGGTAGCAACCTCAGATCTTACACCAAACTTGAAAAGGACCTCATTTGTGCCCCAAAACCCCCCACAAATGATAGATCTAGATGCACAAAAGCTCAAACAGAGGATTATTACCTCAAATGAAGGCTCCCACTGATGAATGAACCAATTCTCATCAAAGCCCCTTGCTCCAATCTTCTTGCTCTTCAATTTCCTTCCAAGGTTACCTCCTCCAAGGCTCTAATCTCTCACCAAGGAAAGCTCGCACGAATTTAGGGTTTCTGGAACTCAAAGGGAAGGTAAAGAGGCTGGGGAAGAAGTGTTATGTTCTTTATATAGGGCTCAACCCCCGAAATTAGGGTTTTCTCCACTCAGCACCAACTCACCGAGTCCACCCATGCTACTCACCGAGTTGGTCACTTAACACGCGACCAGAGTCGCGACCCTACTCGCCGAGTCCATCCATGGACTCGCCGAGTTGCGCTTCCACATTTACACCTTGAACCCTTAACTTGCACTCCTGAACTCGGGATGTTACAATCCGGGACTTGGAGCCTATTTAAACGTCTCATTCTCTCCCCTAGGGTTCCTTTACTGTCTCTTTGACCCAAAACACCGAACCCTAAGCCCCATTGTTGCTCATTCAAACTTCCAAGCCATTTTTGGGCGATTTGAAGGAAGAAGAAAGAGGGGAATCATTGAAGCTTCAAGAATTGGCCTTAGATCTGGAGTTTGTGGAACATTTCTGAGTTATTGAAGGTACTAAGTCGTTTCCTTCATTTAGATCTATTCTAGTTGTGAGTTTTGGGGGTTTTAGCCATGATTAGTTATCCATTTTAGTTAGAAGCCAGATCTGAAGTTGCTACTTCGGATCTAAGCACATTTTGGCCTTGGGAAGCATAAAGTAACTGCCCTTGAGCTGATTATGGAGCCTCCTTGCCTTAAACCCTAGTTTATGGTGTATTTAGCCTAGATCTCCTTCTCTACATGTAAAGTTTGCAACTTTACGTGAGGAATAGGCTTAGGAAGGGTAGATCTATAGTTTGGAGTCCATGCATGACTCAAAATTCCTCTGCATGTATGAAGATCTAAATGGACTCGAAGAGTCCTTTGAGTGGAATCGGCGAGTAGCATGAAGATTAAGAGGAACTCGACGAGTGGGATGAACAACTCGTCGAGTAGGATGAAGATTGCCTTGGACTCGGCGAGTCTGTTCTTGGACTCGACGAGTCAGGACGCGAAACCCCAAACCCTTCAAGTTGAGACTCGAATCAGTGAGTCGAGTGGAGACTCGGTGAGTTGGACAGGTCAGGACTCAAAAATCGGTAGACTCGGCGAGTCATAGACTGACTCGGCGAGTCGAGTCGCGAATGGAAGGACTCTGAGCATATGAACTCGGCGAGTCAGTAGATTGAATTGGCGAGTAGGGTTAACCTAGAAGGTTGACCTTGACCAGGACTTTGACTTTGATCAGAGTTGATTTAGTTGACTTCCGGGGGACAATTAGACTAAGTGTTGCATTGTTATTGAAGCTCAGGGAGCTAGTGGAGTGGGAGTTCAGAGAGTTTCCGGGCAGCAACTAGAGAGGTTTTTCAATAAGATCAGATAGTGCATGTGAGTTTCCCTTTTGTGTGAATGGGTCTACGGCCACAATGTCGGCCCATGTAGTTATGAGTAGAAGACCCGGGGGTTAGCCCTAGGCACAGTATGCTAGTATGATATTCAGGACGAGGTCCAATGATAGCGGGTGGGTGCCCAAGGAATGGTTTATATGATAGATTTATACTTGTTGTCTGTGTGATACATGTATGTGCCTGGTAGGGAGGTGAGTGTGGGCGAAGTCCCGTACCTCACCAATAGCAGAGGGTGGATGGTGTTCCACATCTCATTAGCAGCAGAACAGGGGTGAGGCCCAAGTTAGGGAAAGAGTGAGTGTGGGATGGGCCCGTATCTCACTACCAGTAGGAGTGTGGACAGGGTTCCATGACTCACCAGTTGCAGGACATGGGCGAGGCCCAAGATAGGCGAGGCCTTTAGAGCAGGATTCGGTAGCATATGATTAGTTTATGTGTTGTGAAATGTTTTGTGTTAGTATATGTTGGCGGGCGAGGCCTAAGCGAAACAGATATGTATCCAAGCGGGGCTCGAAGCCAGGCGGGGCCTGGAGTGGCAGGGCCATTGTAGCGGGCGAGGCCCGAGGCAGGGGGCGTGGCCCAGTATGTACAGTATGTGGTTATGCATGGTATGTGGTAGGGTGGGAAACTCACTAAGCTTCGTGCTTACAGTTTTCTGTTTTGGTTTCAGGGTACTTCCGGTAGCGGAGGGAAGAGCTCGGGGTGATCGCATGGCACACACCATAGATTAGACAGCCTGGGAATGTTTACTCTGATAATGAATATGTGTTTTGGAAATTAATACTCTGATTATGTTTTGGATTGATAACTTTGCTTTAAGTAATGTTTTATTAAAAGAAATTTTTAGTCTTGAATTTTGGGACGTTACAGATTTACACAACTGACTGACAGATGCAAGATTCAAAGCAAGTGTAGGAATGTAATACACATATGTTAAATATATATAAGGAGTGACAATATAACCAACATCCTCTACTGACATGGGTGTAGCACTAGCAGACATAACAGAGACAGGTGTACGAGAAGATAATGAAGCAAAAGATGAAAAATGTGGTGACATGTGATGAGATGCACCGGAATCCAATATCCACAAGGATGAAGGAATACGTGACGTGTTGGATGAAGACATACCTGAATGAGACATGGAAGCTGACATGGCAATTGGATTGGTAGCTAAGAGCTGTCTGAAATGCTCAACAATTTGTGGATCCAAGGCCGATGGTGGTGTGAAATATGTTTCATTCTCAACTGAAGGTGTAGCAGCAACGTACTGTGGTGGCCTAAAAAGATGAAAAAGAGGGACGTGAATTTCCAGAAGACTTGTTCTGTTGTGAAGACTGAGAGTGTGCTGGTGATCTTGTTTGTTGTTGCTGCTGATTTCCCTTGCTTGTCAGCAAAGGACAATTTGCCTTCCAGTGGTTGTTCTTCTTACAGAAAGCACACTCATCAAATGCAACTCTGGGACGATTTTGGTTTGAAGATTGGGGTCATTGTGAAACAGCAAAGACAGCAGGAGTGGCTATCTTAGGAGCTTTGTCAGCATGGGACTTGATACGAGTTTCTTCAGCAATCAACTCGTGAACAACCGAATCAACAGTGGGAAGAGGTGTACGATGCAAGATTGATCCACGCAGACCTTCAAACGTTGCTCTTCCCTTCTATCAATATAAGGCTTAAAAGCCTTCAACACATCAGGTTCTGTAAGAGCTAACTGATCCCACAAATCCGATATAGCTGCATAAAATTCTTGAACACTGAGATTGTTCTGTTGGAGGGCTCGAATATCAAACTCTAACTGATACTGCTTTGCAAAGTTAGACTGAGTATACAACCTAGCCAAGTGATCCCAAACCTCCTTTGTTGTGTCATACTTCGCCAACTGAGTACAAATAGACTGGATGAAAGAATTATTAATCCAAGTAATGATCTTGGAGTTATCAGTCTCCCATGAATCCAGTAAGGTTTCATAATTAGCGGCCTTCTCGTCTGTTGGTTTCTTCTTGTCACCTGTAACAATCCCCCATATAGTCTTGCACCGCAAGAAATTTTTCAAAACATAACTCCAATAGGCATAGTTTTTTCCATCAAGTTGAATACTAATGGACTGAAGAGAATCATCTCTTAGGGCCATATTTCAAAATCAGTCAAATAGTAAATACGAGTAGCAGAAAAAAAAACGATCAAGATCTCGAAATCAACAAAGCTAGACAAAAACGAAACCCTCAAAACCGACAAACGAACAAATCAAACCAAACCAAATACAGAAACGAACAAAAAAGGCATACCCCAAAATTGCAAATGGTGACAATGAACAGTGCACGTGAATAGTGCGATGAACAGTAACTGTGAACAGTAGCCGTGATGAACAGTACCCGTGAACAGTAATCACCGATGAATAGTGCCGATGAACAGTACTCGCCCCCCAAAAAAACGAAAAACTACAGATAATCAACCGAGCTCTGATACCATGAAAACTAACAAGTGAAATACATATAACGGCTAGGGTTTCATATTATTATCAAAGAGAAGTACAAATACAATGAAAAGGAAAGACATAATATATAGACAAGCTAATTAGGGTTTCCTAGCGAAAAAGGCCAATCATAAAACTCAATACAAAATAAAGTCCAAAATCTTATTACGCTAACAAAGCCAAATTAGTGATTATGTTGTACATATAAAAGGCATTTAAATTGGTGTCCCCTAATTCGATGGCATCTAATTTATTGTGAAAAAAATTTTAAATTTTCTCAAGCCAACATACTATCAAGAATTTTTTATTGCAATGACTTGGTTATTTCAACAAATATATTTGTTAATATTTCTACCGCACATGCTTATTCTCGTAATATATATATATATATATATATATATATATATATATATATATATATATATATATATATATATATATATATATATGTGTGTGTGTGTGTGTGAAAGCTTACGAGGATATTTATGAAATTTTCTCAAAAAAATTTGTCTTTAACATACCTAGCTAGTTCATTTAAGAGAAAGTGATCTAAAAGGGTAATATAGTTCTCATTTTGTATAGTTTACTTCTCATTGTTTTCTTTGGTGTAAAATAAGTCCTTGAACTTATTGTTTTTATACATATTCAGTCCTTATGACCAACTACTCTAGGTTAAGTTCTCAATATGTATACATTTAGTCCTTAATTTTTTTTTTTTTTTTTGTAAAATAAGACCTTATTGTTTTTGTACATAATCAGTCCTTATGATAAGTTTCTTCAGGTTTTGCTCGTGCGATATCTTATGTAGGACAATAATTAATGAGGTGTTCTCCTACATGGCTCGTCTGAACACTAGAATCATATGTTACTTTTCTTGGTTTTGGTAATAGCATTGTACTATTAATATTAATAACTATGATAGTACAATACCAACTATATTCCATACCATTACAAGTTTTTATTCAATAGCAATACCAACTATATTACATCATTTGAAGAAAATACATTAGCCATAATGATTTCAATTTTTTGAAATAAGTCTACATTTATAAGAGTTGGTTATACTATTAATAATAATAGCATGGTCCTTTTGGGTTACATATAAAGACGAGAAACCTCCTCTTTAACAGCTGCAAATGCATCTTCAAATTTTTGGGTCAATTTGAAAAGAGAAAAAAAGTATTTGTAGAAACATGGTCAAAATCGACATACCAAAGAATTATGGAAGACTTTAAACTTTTTCCATGGTGTTATTTTGTTTTGGAAGTCCCAATTCAAGTTAAGAGAAAACAATAATAAAGAATCTAATTGTATGCAATTGAGATAGATGAAACTGAAGCCGAAGACGTCTTCTTCTTGGAGAAAACTAGGGCATAACCATTATTTGACTGATTCATGAATTAGATTATTGGTATAAGGAAGGAAGAGTCATGTATGTGAACACCTCATTAGTTATTGTCCTACATAGGATATCATGTGAGCAAACCCAAAAGAAAATTTTTCATAAGAACTGAATGTGTATAAAAACGACAATGACTTATTTTGCAACAAAAAATCATTAAGAAGTAATGTGTACAAACTAAGAATTTAACTTGGAGTAGCTGGTCATAACGTGTAGTAGCAAATCATAAGAATTGAAATGTACAAAACAACAAGTTAAAAGACTTATTAAAAAAAACAATAAAACAATAAAGACTAAACTTGTAAAAAATAAGAAATATGTTACCTTATAGATTATTTTTTCTTCATTTACATGTATCTTATATCGGAAGGAAGTTGGAAAAAAAATACAATACATATGCTTATAAAAGGGAAGAACGACAAAGTTGGAAAAGAAATGAGTAGAAGAGTTTTTACGGAAATACAAATAAATAAGGTGAAATATATCTTAGTCGTTGAAAGTCAACTTTAAAATACAATTTGATGGTTTTCAACGTGTGTATTTTCCAAAATATTAGTATAAGTTTATAAGGTTTGCAATTGAGCTTTATATTTTAAACCGTTCTAACTAAAAATCTTACTTGATATTCGCAAATGTATCATGCAATAACCTTGGCTGAGCTAAAATTAATTGCATTTAGGACGTGTTCAGTACGGAGCGTTTGTGAGCATTTAAGAGATTCTGGTTTCTAGTGTTTGACAAAACACTCTGATTTGAACAGAAATCTTCGTTTGACACTACAAGCTTTTAGCGTTTAGTTTAAACAAAATGCTCCAAATTCAAATGTTACTTCACGTAGCGTTTAACAAAACGCTACAAGCTACAAACTACCTGCTACCCGTTACAAGCTACCTGCTAACAGCTACTTTTGCCGAACACGCCCATACACAGTGGTATCCTTGATAACATCTTATTATTTTAAAAATCACATAAAAACCTCAAGCCCATAAAATATTGAAAATTTCATATCATGGTGAATTAATTAATCTTAATATATATATATATATATATATATATATATATATATATATATATATATATATATATATATATATATATACCATAATAAATAAAAGTTATTTTGACACATGTTATTTTTTCAAGACTTTTTCACATGTCATTATATGGGAGTTTTTAATGACATATGTGACGCGAATATAGAAAGTTATATTTGGATAAAGAAAATTCAATGTTATGTCTAATATATTAATTGGTAATTGTTTATCTAAAAGTCAATTTAGTTTGATTGTCATTCATTATAACATCCGTTTGGAGGTACTCTTTTTGATAAGTTTATCATTTTATATCTTGGAATTTGTATGGACACAACGTGTCATTGGGTGAGCCATGGCGTGGAATTATCTGAGTAAACCGTTTTTTTGTGCAATGTCACGACGTGACAGTATGTTGCCATGATGTGACAGTCGTTTTGGGCCAAAGCCCTAATTTCTCGGGTTTGGTGCCTTATTTAAGGGCACTAACTCCTAGGGTTACCTTATTTGATAGCATCCATCCTCTAAGATCTTATCCCATCCAAACCTTAGCCTTCATAGGTGTGTTTTGAGTGTGTGAAGTCATCTTTGTGAAGGTTGAAGAAAGAAAGGGCTCATTTTGGTGTTTGAGTGCTTGGTTCCAGCATAGATCTTGCATCTTCACTTCATTTAAGACCTTTTAGAGGTATAAAGTCTTTGCCTTTCTCATTAAAGCATGCTAGATCTAGGTTCTATCCACTTTTCTCCATATTTGGAGTGCATGGATCCCACAAAGTTAGCAACTTTATGGGTTATTGAGGTCCCTTAGTATTCATATGTCTGGGATCTGGAGTGTGTTGGTATATTAAGCTTCATGCATGAGATTGTGGTGTTATTTCCCCATTTTGACCTAAGTTAGAGCTCTAGACTTGCATTGGACATGCATAACCAAAAAACATCAATCTTTGTGATGCATTAGACCTTAGGAAGCTTTCTAGAAAGTTAGAAGGAGTGGATTTACAGATTAATCGTTGAATAGATTAAGTTGTGGAAGCCCAATTCCCACGACGTGGCATTTTGGCCGCTACGACGTGGCGGCTGGGGAATTTCCGGTTGTTTTGTCATGTAGCGCCCACAATGTAGCCTATGAGTGGCCATAGTGTGGAGACCTCCTGAGTTTGACTTTGACCATGGTTCACTTTTTGGTCAATTTAAGGGTTGTAGGGTGTAGACTGAGAAGGTGCTCTTTACTGTTGTTAGGTGCCTCGTAGGAACGCTCTTCACTGTGTGAGAGTTGTTGTGTTTAGTTGATATCTGCGATGTGAGTTTTCTCACTATATTTACTTGTGTGGTAGTGTATACACGTTGACTATATGGGTATTATTTGTTGATTATTGTTATATATGAAACTGAGTTATTGATAACTCCTAGACTTATGTGAGTTAATAGGACTAAGGATAGTCCTCAAGGTTGTTGATAACCCGCAATGTGTGTTGTTAATCCACAGGGAGTGATGTTATCTCATTGGGATTGCCGATAATTCCTAGGGTTGTTGAGAACCCACAGTTGTTTACTATGTTGTGTAGTATGTTATATTTTTGGAAACTCACTAAGCTTCATGTTTATAGTTGTAGATTAAATGTGTTTTAGGTACTTCAGATGATCGCAAGAAGGCGAAGGTTTGACTGTACACTCCAACCTGTAGATTTTATGATTCTGCATGTTTGATACTCTGATTTGAGATGATTGTATTTGATACACTTGGGTTTTATCAACTTGGTTTTTTTAATAATTAATGTTTTATTTGTATTAAAAATCGAAAAAATTTGTGGTAAAAACGAATGTTACATTGACTTTTTATATTTAACATATATATATATATATATATATATATATATATATATATATATATATATATAAAGATGTTATTTTATATTGTATCACAATTATGTGGCATAACCAAATACATTTTCTTATTAATTATTGTTACTATTAAATATCATATGTTGTCGGTGGTAATGAAAATGTGAATTCAAGTATATCATGTGGATATCAACATACATGTTTCCAATCTACTTCCAAATTTAGTATTACAAGTCTATTATCTAACGATGCTAAAGACAAAATAAAAATTAGAATGTTATATTGAGATAAAAGAAGATCTAATTATATGTCCACCACGCGAAATGACATTTCTTTTTCTATAATGTAAATTATTTGATTTTTCTTTTATACTTTTTATGTTACAAATTGATGTTAAGTTTATTGATTAATTACTCCTGTTTAGACCTTTAGCGACATAACCAATGCATATTTTGTATTAGCTATTGTTATTATTGCATACCTAATTGTCTTCATGATCATCATTGCTTTGAATCTGTTTTCAATTTTAATCTAATGGTCGACATGCACATTTCCAATCTAATTCTGAATTTAATCTGAAAGGTACATTAATTTTAATAGATCTGTTGGTACACCCACTTTTATTTTTAATAAACTCGGGTAATATATGATTCTCACACCTAATTTGTTAATATTTTTACATCATAACTTTATTCTCACACGAATATCTCTTATAATAGCATTGATCTTGTATCCAAAGTTTGTGGTTACTAGAGTGTTGTATTTGGCCGCAGAAGTTGATGATAATACTTATGACAAAGGTTACATGTTTCTAAAAAATTTAACTAAATTTTATTCAAACACTTGAAAAGGCCCAAGACATTAATCTTTAGTATGTCGATTACATTGAATTTATAATAAGAGTTTGTGGGTTTATTTCTTTAGTTATGTGATGTGGCATGTCTTGTTTTGAGCGAAAGTGCTTCTTGGGTGTGGCTGGATGGAAGAGATAATGGAAAAAAACCATTTCGTTTCGTTCAAAAAAAAACATTGTCCGGGTGTATTATGAAACATAATGGTTTATTGGATAGAAAATTTTAATAGAGTTATTAGTTACGAATAAGTATTGAAGAACAACAATAATGGTTGAGAGGCAAGGAGAAAGAGATTGTCCGATAAGGAAATTGGAAGATAGTGTAAGGTTGGACTTGAAAAAGTATCACTTTCCGAGCACATGACCTAGATAGAAAACTGTAGAGGCTTAAGATAAGGGTAATATTGTGTAGTCACACTCCATTTTCTTTGTTTGGACTAATACTTTATATCATTACACATGTATCTTTCATGTTTTTCTTGGGGATCCACATCCTGTGGAGATTCCTTTAAGCTCAGTAGTTCATTATTTTAGATAAAACAACATTTTTTTTCTCCATCGCAGGCTGACGGATTTGTATGCAGATATGAGAGATGTCATTATTCTTAATTTTTTAAATCTTATTTGTATGTCTTTTTCCCCTTATTCTTATTTTTTATATCTTTATTTGTATGTCTTTTTCCCTTTATGTTGAAGGTCTTGTATGAAAACAGTATCCTTATATACTATTGTAACATCCCGACTCTCAGGTATAATATTAAACTAATTTACATTCATAATGTCAGAGCAACTCGATGAGTTGGATGCCCCAACACGCCGAGTAGAGGAGTTAATGGCCGCGTGATTTTTAGAGTCTACTCGACGAGTTGGAGGACCCCAACTCGTCGAGTAGGTGTTGAGTGAGAAAACTCTAATTCGCAGGGTTTTTATCATATTTAAAGGACCATAAGCCTTCATTTCTGCCTCCCTTATCACCCTAACACTCTGTGAGAAACCCTAATCGAGCTATAACCTTGTGTGAGAGAAAGAGCGAATAACATTGTGTGTTTTAGTGCGTTTTTGGAGGAAAGTTGAGGAGCAAAAGGCTTAAGACGAGAGGGAGCTTTTGGATCCAGTGTTCATTCGTTCCTAGCTTCTGTTTGAGGGTAAAAAGTCACCACCTTGCTCATTGTTTGGTTAGATCCCGTTTCTAGGGAGTTTAGGGCCTTTTTCCATCCCTCTTTGAGTTCTTCATTGTTTTGAGCTTGCCATAGAGTTGAGACTTCAGATATGGACCATGTGTAGTCCCTTGAGCCCAAACATCCAAGCTTTATCAATCTGGTGGCAATTTTTTATGCATTAAACCCTATATAGAGCTTGTTTTGGCATTTCGAGCCCTAGATGCCATGCATGGACGTAAATTTTGCAGCTTTACGTGGTATTTCAGACTTGGGAGGCTATATCTAGAGTTTGGGACATTATTTCTTCTTAGAATCGTCTGAATGAGACTTGGTCTAGAGAGACTCGATGAGTGCATGAGTCAACTCGACAAGTCAGCTAGGGTTTCTCCGATAGACTGGACGCGCTACAACTCGATGAGTTGAGTTGGATTTTCCCGATACTTCAGAGAAAGCGAAGGAACTCGACGAGTCACATAGATGCACTCGACGAGTTTAGTCAACATGGACTGTTGACTTTTAAGGTTTGGTCAACTGTGGACCTTGGAGACCATGGAGGGGTAAAATGGTCTTTTCACCCTTTTGAGATTTAGTGGAGGAGTTAGATTAGCATCCCGGACTGGTTATTACAAATTTCTTAATAAAGATAATTATTATGTAGGCGGAGTCTAGACTGTTCGTGGGGTACTAGATCTACTTGCTTACTTCCGAGGTGATTCTTCTCATTATACTTACCTGAGTGGTAATACTGTGTGACCGGAGGGTCTTATTTGAGTTATCGACCGGAGGGTCATATGTGTTTATATTGAGTTATGTGATATTATGCATTTTTTTCTTTGTGATTTATGTTATATTATTCTATGCCTTACTGAGTTAGGACCGGAGGGTCCAACTCGATACAGGACTGGAGGGTCCAACTCGAGCTGTGAGATCGGAGGGTCTTCACTGAGACACATGACCGGAGGGTCCACAACAAGTCGTGAGACCATAGGGTCCTCACCAAGACGCATGACCGGAGGGTCCATGCCGAGCTATAGCCATGAGAGGCTTCTTATTTGTGTATGTGGTATTTTGGGGAACTCACTAAGTTTCGTGTTTACCGTGTTGTGTGATATGTGTTTCAGGTACTTCTCAGGATTGCGGGAAGGCGTTGGCTTGATTGTACACACCTGTTCGAGATTATGTTTGAGGATTCTGGGATATTACCAGTTATTTTGTTGATTTGTGTTTTGACAATTGATTACATTGGTAGTTTTTTAGAAATGTGACATTGAGTTTTTGTGGGTTTAAAATGAAAATTTTGTTTGAAAATTTAGAGCGTTACAACTATCATAGCGGCCCTTACCGTATTCACATGGGACTCGAGTAGGGTTTTTTTTAACGACTAAATGAATTTATTAAAAATAAAGCTAGCAAGAAACTAGAAAATGAATCAATTACAATTCAATCACTAGTAACAAAAAACCTTTGGCCTAACAGTATAATATATGCCTTCCCTCCATAAGGTCAAAGATTCAAGTCTTACTTAAAAGTTAAAACATATGTTATAGTAAAAGTTGACTCGATTTGCCTTTTAAAAAAATGTAAAGCAAGTTAGCTATTCTGGATTAGTTACCAAAATGAAAGACCAGTTAACTATAAAATCTAGGGAAATTGAGTAATTTAGGAAGTTTCTAATGTTATGTAAAAAACAACAACCGTAAATTTTATTTTATTTTTGAAAAATTACCACAAAGTTTGGAATGAGTCATTCCAGACCCGTATGTTGAAATCGGTAATAAGTATAAGATCCGACCCGGTATTGTGAAATTGTTGATAAGGTACCCATAGGGTAGAGTGATATGATATTTCACTTATAAACACTGAGTATTGTCTTTGATAAGATTTAGGGGTATTTGAACCCTACCGTGCAGTAGACATACATATATTATGCATGAATTTGTCTATGCATTTAAGGTATGTCCACCATGTTTTATAATAGTTTTTAAACAACAAGTATTATAACTTTATTATGTTTAGTTGTTTGACATCTTCATTTTGTAGATTTGGACCACGGAGGCATTTCCCAACAGTGGTATATTTGGTTCCCCTATACTAGGTGTTATCCATTGGGTAGTTGCATACCCAAAGATGAGGCGTTTACATTTTGCTGATTGTAAATGTATTCTTAATGTTATAAATATATGTAGCTTAATTCACCTTATAATTTATAAGTTGCTATGAGAAAATAACATAACATTAACCTTTATATATTGTTTTATGCAGCGTTCCCCAACGGATTGTTGTAGTCTACTCAACAGGAGTGTGCTGCTTTGTGGTGGACTAAGAGTGCCCCTTAGATAGATTCGACAAATTACCCTGAAATTTGAGTTATGATTTTTTCTTGTGTATGTTTTAAACAATTTTCTTATCACGATGTAGCAAAATTAACTTTATCAGACCGAAGAACAATTTATAAAATATTCTAATTTCATACAAACACCAGTATGAGTTTTTTAGATCAACAATATCATACTGTTGACTAGTTTTGACGTTAGATCTACTCTTAGACTTAACGTTACTTTTGACACTTAACTTGGTCTTACTTGAAGATTCAGTTTTTGTTGAAACTGCGGGAAACTAAGTGTCATAGTTTTTACTTGTGTGACCGCTCTAAATTTTTTCTAAATTGGACCTTCACCTTGGGAAAGGATGCGGTTGTGGTTTCGTGGTCATCCGACTTGTCGTTTGTCCATCAAAGGTGGTAATAGGATCATGCCTTCATCCGGTTGTTTGTATTCAGTTGGAAGCTGGCACAGGAAACACAACCTCTATATATGTTGATCGATATGTTTTCATTGTGAACTACGATGACACTCATGTACTGCAGTGTTGATATCTCAGTTCCTTGAATACCGACATGGCATGAGAACAAGGTATACTATTCTTCATTTAGCCAGTCACCTCATATCTGTTTTGATCAATTTGTATACCTGAAAACCGAAGGATTTGTTGATCCTCCTATCGATAACCTTCTGAGCATACTCTTAAAAACATTTACGTATATCTTGCCATGCATAGTAAATTATAGTACACTTATCATGGAAATATTATTATATATATAAATAATTACCTCCAGCATTACGTCGTTGACACCATCATTGTTGCATAGTTACTCGAAAGAAATCAATCAACATTGTTATTGGTAGTTTTTGTGTGTCTCCTAATAACACATTAATGGACTCGGTGTTGTTTGATGTCATAATATTATACCAAACCATAAGAACCCAACCTTGCCTATTTCAAGTAGTTGATTCCATCTATCCATGTATGGCAATCTTCGTTTAGAGCACGACGTAGCCTATCCAAGCTTTCTTGAAATTAGACTCTCGGTAAGCTTTTACAGCCTCCCAAAACAAAATCTATGTTCATAATATGTGTTCAGAAACACAGCTTGAATGTTCATTTCAATTGAATTTGCTATATCTTATATGATATCCAAAGAAGGTTGTCTCCAATATATTCTTTAAGTCTTGATAAAAACCATATCCATGACCCCCAACTTCAATTTTCCCAACACCAAATCCAATAGGAAGGATTTGGTTATTATCATCCATGCTTACTGCTAGGAACATAAACCTAAGTATTTCCCTTTAAGGTGTGCCCTATCAATGCTAATAATATGACGCAAACATGTTTGAAACGCTCAAACCTACAAAATACAAACCTACAAAATAATTATTACCATCATCAACCAACAGCATTAACTTTTGTTGATCATTTGCTGATTCATCAACATTAACTCATTAAGAGACATCAATAACCTTACCTTTATACATATAATCACCCAATCTATAAAATAAAGTTATTGGTAGAAGAAACATGGTTGGTTGTCATAGTTAATTAATTACAAATTTAATTGCTTCCAACACACCCATTTCCACCAGAACAATTTTCCCCGACAAATTGATGAATACCACAAACTCAAAAATCTACATAACTATATTTGATCAAAAAAAAAAATTGATAGTTTGATATGTTGACATCCTCTTCCATTAGAAAGATTCTAACCAAGTCACCACATGTTGCACCATGTCCATATCTACAAACCAAACATTTTTCCAAAGGCTAACCCCTAACCAAACCTTGAGAGAAGTTTCACATTTAAAAAACCAAAACGATTATTGCCTTCAAATTCATAGTCACATAACCGGCATAAGAGAGATGAAATATCCAAGACTCGCCTATCTAGATAAGCTAAGCTACAACAATGACATTTTTTCCTTAGTAAAACGATGCATCCGACAAAATCGTAGAGGAATTCAAGTTCACATCAACTAGCAAAGATGGAAAGGTATTTATCTGTTGCTTTTGTCCACGTCATTCGTTATTTTTTTCTCTTTCAAATTCCAATTCAAATTAGTTCATGTTCTGCAAAATGTATGTGTATTCGTTTGTACATTAACTGAATTTTAAACAAAAAAATTGTTATATCAAAAAGATTATATAACTGAATGGTAAAGAAATTAATCAGTTATGTGTAACTGTGTATAAGTTAAAGAAATAAGCCGGAAAAAATGCAGAATTCATCAAGCCATCGTTTTTAACAATTGAAATACAATTCGTGAAGATTGAAACGCGAATTTGCCAACAATAGCTCAATCAATGAGGGTTCCACAATAACACAAGCAAAACTTTCGATTCAAGTGTATAAATTTTCAGAAATGACTCTTATCTTTTGGTATCTAATTTTTTTTTTTCGAATTTTCAAAAATCTGGACCTAAACAAGTGAGGATATTTGATTTGTTGGGTACATATGAGGCAGTTCCCTGAATTAAACACGACGGAAAAACAAGGAGAAACGTGCAAACCCTTGAGGCTGCCCCCATGATATCCATATATTGATATAGGCCGGGTGAAATAGAGATCTCGCTTTCTTATTCATCGCGAGATCCCATTGGATCGGCCATTCATAGCTCTATTTGAAGCTGATTTACAGTGAAATAATGGAGGAAACTACATTCCCTGATATATATTTGAAGGAAAAGTTTGGGAATTTAAGATTGGAAAGCATGTAAAACCTCGATTTGAGCAAAAGCAAGTGAGAAGCTCGCTTCGACGGAGTAAACCAAGGGCTGATTTGTTATATGCCGGCAACGGAACTCAGGCGACATGGCCGAAAGGCGCTCGACTGGTTCTCTCAAAAGGCAATGTGAAGTTGAAGAAGAATGTGTTTGCTATTTATCCCGATTGTAATCTTTCAATTTCGTAACCCTAAGGCCCAATTTGATTCAATAAAATTGGGTTGTTATACTTATATATGGGCCTCTTTTACACTTTAAAAGCTCTTCACTTCTTTTTGTATTTTTGGTCTCAGGTTATTGCTGTTTATTTTATTTTAATTTTATTTTTGGTTTTAAAGGTTTTCTTATATACTTTTGGTATTTATTTTAGGTTATTGTAATATTTTTGTTTTTTTTAAGTAGAATGATTATTCTTTATGGATAAAAATTGCAAACTTTGTAAAATTCGGTTATACTTGGCGTGAAAAAAAACCCTTTTACTTGCTAAAAACTTTGTATCAAATAATCACCAAAATTAGAAAATAAATTATTTGGGATCAAAATTTCAAAACTCGTTGTATCAAACAATGAGCAAAATTAGAAAAGAAATCTTCAGAGATCAAAATTGCAAACTATAGTCTATAACGAAGCGAGAAAAATATATATATTATTTTTTAAAGTATAATTTGGATGGAAAAAGAGTTTCATAAATACTACAACGTCCTATTTTCAAATTTTTTTCATAATAGATCATTATACTTTGAAAATTCCATCGGATGATATATTTTAAATTTTTAGCTTATTTTCTTATGATTACCAAGCTATACCAGTGAAATTTATTTGTATATAGATATTGTGTAGATTTTTGAAAGGACAATGTTATATTTGAAAGAATCGAAAGTAAAATGCTACTAAGATAAACAAATTTAAAAAAAAAAAAAAGTACAATACCATTTCTTGTATTTTACCATAGATTATATCATGACATTGACAAATTATAGTATTTTTTATGGTGGAAAATAGGACAAATTGGCAAGAAAGATTGAATCATGAGTTACAAGTAACCAACTTGAGTAAACTACAAAACGAGATGCATCTATATATTAAGCTTCCAAATTTGATTCAAAAAACGATAATAATATCAAATAAGCAACTTTTCTTCATATAGTAGATCTATAACTTCTATCCCGATGATCTAAACATATGAACAGCCTCCATAACCTGCAAAATCGGTGCAAATATCTCCATTTTCAGCTAATGAGTATCCAAATATAACGAATAAAAGCATGAACTTGAGTTCAAATTTTTCAGTGACACGATAAAGAATTATAGATGATCACTTACTTGGGTCACTAACTGTAACAAGACCCGAGTTTTCAAACTCACAATTCCAAGCGTTTCTTCCTCTAGACTGGTAATACAAGTTCATGGCAACTGAAGCATGGTTGAATACATTGGCAGGTGTAGCACACGCGCCACCTTGTTGCAAACAACCACAGTCCACTTGTGAGCATGCAAAGTTTATATTTTTCAAAAGAGTCGCCAAGCTGGACGATGGTTTTGCCACACACCAAGTTTTCTTCAACCCCATTAAAAAAAGTTGGATAATTTTAGTTACATGTTACATAATCTTGAAAGTAATTAGTAATATGAGAATTTTTGATTTGATTAATTTATTTACCTGTGCATGAACTGATATCAAAGTCGACCCAACTGAAGAAGAACATCAAGAAGGAAATGAAATAAGATTCAAACGAGATTCATAGGTGTAAAAGTTTATATCAGATTTGATTAAAGAACTCGAAGTATAATGTAATGCGATTGATGAGTGTACATGATACCTGAAAGAAAGAACAACAGGAAGATGAAAGCAGAAGCAGATTGTTTCCCAGCCATTTGAATATTTGATTGTCTGTTATGGTGTCTGTGTGTGGAAGCATAACGATGTATTTAATGGAGGCTTGATGGATCTATATATCATCTATGCACATATTCTTTCAGAATCTATGAAAAAGGAAAAAGGGTTTACAGATTTTGATTACTTCAAAACTTTACAGCTATATTTGTTCCTTGCATCTTTTCCAATGACGTGGAACTCATGCATGAAAACTTGTACTTTATGTGGGATTTATCTCGTTCACCTTTTTGAAGTTGGGAAAAGATAGGAAATGTAAAATGGGTGTGCATCAGATTTTCGTTTTTATGGTATCTTAAATTGTTTATGTTAAAAGAGAAAATAGTGGGACAAGAGTGAAATACAAGGTGAATCTGAATGTGACTTGAGATCTGCAATAGATTGATGAGTTTGAGGTACTTTAGGTCATGTGACTTCCATTTTCATGCTAGCTTTTCTTTTTATAATATACACTAAGAACCATAATATGAAAGGTAATGTTTCATCCATCATTTTTACAAGTAATAAAATTAAGTAATTAAACTAAGATCATCTCCAATGCATTGAACTCATATGAGTTCAATGGATTGACAAATATACATTTCACTCACTATACAATTTTATCCATTAAACTCTACACTCTATTAAACTCTATACAATTTAATGGATTGTCACATCATTTAGTATTTTCTTTTTATTTATTGTTAGTTTTTAAAAAAATAATTAGCATGAAAATAAAAATTAAAAACTACAATTAAAATTAACATTAATTAAAAATTTAAAATAAAAAATAATTTTAATATATATATATATATATATATATATATATATATATATGTGTGTGTGTGTGTGTGTGTGTGTGTGTATGTGACGAGAGAGAGTATAGAGTTCAATGGGGATTGAACTCCTCATTCTATTGAATCCTAGTCATTTTTCCACAATGGAGATTTTGAGTTTAATAAGATTAAACTCCCATTAAACCCCCCATTGGAGATGACCTAAAGATAAAAGATAGTGGAGTTCTTTTAAATTTGGTAGAAAATTTGTTTATGGTATTTAAGCAGTCTACAAATATTTTATGTTTTTCCAAAAAATCTTTAAATTTATGTCGATAAAATTGAAATTTAGAGTTTTCCTTTACTTTCATATTAAAATAGAAAAAAAATTATCGATTCCCCACTGGGGATCCACGGTCCCCGTTAGGGTTAGATGAGGATTCATTTATATTCCCCAAAGGAAATAAGAATTGAAATGAGGATTCACAGATATAGGTAAAGATTAGCGTCCCTCGTATTCCTCGTCCCGATTTCCATCTTTAACTTATTAGGCTTTTATAATCCTAATATTGTCGAAATTAAGTTTTTTTTTTTTGGAATGGCGAGCATGTTATTAGAAAAGCAAAAGCTTAAGGTAGAAGCTCAAGACTAACTACAATAAAAGCACGATATATGATAATGACACAACATATGCTAATCAACGCCCTTAAACTTATACCTAATTTTGATCCGGTTAAACGTGAACATGCTAATATCATCGTCAACGAGTATTGCAGCCTACCTTTTGCTCCTAAAAACACTTGTGTTTATGACCTTGCAAATCATCCAAATACGAACGTAATGAACTAAAGATACCATTGTCTTTTGAGTCTTTTTGTCACCATCACTTTGAGCATTTCCACCAAATACGAACATAATGAAGGTTGCCCCTATGGATTAACCGATTCATCTAGATGGCATGCAAGGATTTCATGGCTTTACAAACACACACACACACAAAAAAAAAAAAAAAAAAAAAACAAAAAAAAAAAAAACAAAAAAACAAAAAAACAAAAAACAAAAAAAAAAACAAAACAAAAACAAAAACAAAAAAAATAGCTTCCTACCTACATGGGGTCATCAGACAACTCATTTTCCCACTTTTAAGATCCAACTTTTATGTCATATATCTAAATTTTATTGTGATCAATAAAGCTTTTGTTGGTGATTTTAGTGTTATCAAGTTATTTTAGTTTAATGGAATTTATGAGATTACCAATGGAGTTTATGTCATGATTTTAGACAAGTTAGGAGGTGTGGAATCCAAGCTTTTATAAAACCAGTTTGATCTTGTTTGAACAAATGGTATGAGTCAAGGGGTTGCACCCCCTTACGAGGTCTTAGGAACAGCTCCGCTGGTGAGGTCCAAGGCGTAGCTGATTATTATCTGAAACCGTCATCTTATAAAATTACTTTACTAAGGAAATTGTTATGGAAAATATTAATTTTTAATTAATTTTTTCTAATTATTATCTGAAACCGCCATCTTATAAAATATCGGATATAATGAGCATTTAACGTTAATTGATCAGATATCTTTGGTGTAACATTTGTGTTCCAGATTGGTTAAGCTTGCGATTATCAAGGGCGTAAGATGAAATTTTGGAAGATACCTTGTGTCATGACGTAGTGCTAGTATGCCACGACGTGGCAATGGTTAAGTGGATCACATATTTTTAGGCCAGCACGACATGGCCAAGGAAGGTCATGGTGTAGCAGCTAATCAGGCCCTAGCTCATGACTCTTTTAGGGTTCTCTTCATATTTAAACCCCTGTAAACCCATTTTAGGGTTCATTATCAGCCTCCAAGCCCCCTTTCACCTCAGAAAACCCTAGTCTTCATCCATTTCTTGATTCTTGGTCATTTTTGGAGCTTTCTTGGCTTTAAGAAGAAGAGAATAGGAAGAAGAAGGTAATCTTTTAGTGGAGCTTGCAAGGGGTCAACATTATCATCACCTCATATTATCTCTTGACCTTTGTAAGTGTCCAAGTTCCTTGCTTTATGTTATTTGGTGGTTAGATCTTGAGTATTATCCCATGTTCCTTATGTTTGAGAAAGTTTGGAGGGAAAGAAGTCATAAAGTTGGCAATTTTATGACTCTCCTGACTCCTAAGAGTATTATATGTTATGGATATAGTCTTTGATGGAAGTTCTTATCATGCCTAAGTTTTGGCCTTTAGAGTTCATATTTTGACCTAAGATGGATCTTAGACATGTATTAGACATACATGTCTATGAAGCTTCCACCTGTATGATAGATGTGGTATTAGAAACCCTTCTGGAGTAGTTGGGTTAAGGACTTTTCGAATTAAGGGCTTATTGGTTAAGACATTATGGGTTTTGGACCTAGGGTTATAGATTTTGATTTCTTTGGGTGTCTTAATGGATAAAGT